>NC_051162.1:57558213-57605222 GCF_013339745.2 Dermacentor silvarum
CGGGGGGGGGGGCGGGGGAAAAAGCAGCGCATGACATGTACGCGGAGCAGGGTCAGGGTCGCAGCGCCCCTACCGCCGATGGGTGGCGAAACGTGCTGAGAAACTCTCCCATTGTTTCCCCGACGGGTGAGAAGGCCGTAAGAAGCGAGCGCGCGCGCCAGTCGAGCCCGGCCGTGGCTGACCATGCTCGCCAACTTGCGCGTGCTCGTCTGCAAGTGTCTCAAGAAAAACAGAAACAACGCTACGACCTCCGTCACCGTGATGTGCATTTGGCGCCCGGCACCCTCGTGTTGCTTTGGTCACAATCGCGTAAAGTTGGCCTTTGTGAAAAACTGCTCTCCTGTTACACAGGCCCATATCGCGTGCTCCGCCAAGTGACCGATGTCACCTACGAAATCGTTCTAGCCACGCCCACTACGTCCTCCGCTGTGACCACCAGTGATATTGTCCACGTCGCCCGGCTCAAACCCTACACCTCTCCAAGCACCTTGGATATTTAACAGCACCGTGACGGCGCTTTTGCCGCCGGGGGGGTAGTATTACGATAACATCGAAAGATGTTGAAGAGATGAGCCGCCGCGCGAAAGACGACGAAGTGTGTCTGTGCTCTTGGTGCGAGCGATTGTGGGCCTGGCTGTCTGGCTTCTGTGAAAATAGCCTGTAAATAGCCTCTTTCGTCTGTGTTCTTTCACACGTAACAATATTGTCGCAGGACGCGAAGAACAGCACACAGGACGACGGCACAACAACAAACACAAGCTCTATATTCAAGGCCCAAGAAGAATTGGCCGCGCCAACTTTATCTTCTTCGGAGAGGGACATGCTTGTGCTCGTGTCCCTCACTTCGTTGTCTTCTTTAGTCGTGACAGCCTCCCTTCCAAGAAAGCATCGTCCCGATGCTTTGTCGTGACGACGCCAGGATCGGTTCTCGCGTATGCTGCAGTGATTTCATTCGGACAAATAAGGCTTCATCCGGACGACGTGCACAATCTCCGGTGTATGCCGTAGACGCCTTGAGGAATGTGGGCTATCGGAGACGACTTCATAGTTGACGTCCGAGAGACGTCGGATGACTTTATACGGGCCGAAGTACCTTCTCAATAGTTTCTCTGAAAGGCCACGACGGCGAACAGAAGTCCAGACCCAAACTCTTTCTCCAGGCTCGTAGGAGACTTTTCGGTGGCGAAGGTTATAGCGCCCTGCATCGTACTCCTGCTGCCGACGAATACGTATGCGTGCAAGTTGTCGGGCTTCTTCAGCACGCTGAGCAATGTAGTCAGCGTCAGTTTCGACGCCATCGCATCCATGTTCATGCGGCAACATTGCGTCGAGCATGGTTGTGACATCGCGACCGTGGAGAAGGCGGAACGGTGTCATCCTCGTTGTCTCTTGCTGAGCCGTATTATATGCAAAAGTGACATACGGCAATATCTCGTGCCAATTTTTATGCTCCACATCAACATACATGCAAAGCATATCCGCAAGTGTCTTATTGAGGCGCTCCGTGAGTCTATTCGTTTGCGGATGGTGCGCCGTTGCTTGCCGATGAGATGCGCCACTAAGTCTTAAAACTGTGCCCAATAGCTCGGCTGTGAATGCAGTTCCTCTGTCAGTTATTATTACTGTGGGGGCGCCACGTCTCAGCACGACATTCTCTATAAAAAATCGAGCTGCTTCACTGGCCGTTCCCCGCGGTAGAGCTTTAGTTTCGGCGTAGCGCGTGAGATAGTCCGTTCCTACGATAATCCATCGGTGTCCCGTAGCAGAAGTTGGAAATGGGCCTAGCAGATCCATTCCGACTTGTGCAAATGGAGTTCTGTGTACTTCGATAGGATGGAGGAAGCCTGCAGCTTTGACGGCTGGCACTTTCCGCCGCTAGCAATCAAGGCATGTCCGGACGTACTGTTGAACAGTCGCCGTCAATCTTGGCCAGTAATACCTTTGTCTCACTCTGCAGAGTGTTCGTGTGAAGCCCAAATGGCCGGATGTTGCTTCATCATGGCATGCCTGCAATATTTCATTCCTGAGAGATGGTGGGACGACGAGCAAGTAAGTGCTTCCGTTTGGAGAGAAGTTCACTTTATAGAGGACGTCATTGCGTAAGCAAAATGATGAAAGTCCTCTTCCAAAACGTTTTGGCAGGGTAGAAGTGCGACCCTCTAGGAAGCTGATAATGGGCTCCAATTCTGGGTCTTCGCGTTGCTGTTGCGCGAGCGTAGCCGTGTTGACAACTGCAACAAACGCTGTAGCGTCGTCATCGTCTGCACTTGCAGGTTCGAATGGGGCGCGAGAAAGGCAGTGCGCGTCCGTATGCCGCTTTCCCGACTTGTACACAATAGCCATGTCGAATTCTTGAAGTTTAAGGCTCCAGCGCGCCGATCGTCCTGATGTGTCTTTTAAGTTCGTCGAGCGCAATGTAGTACTGGTATCGGTATACATGCGCCCGGAAGTTAGCTCCCGCACACACGGTTCGTTCACATGGATTCGCGCTTTGCGCAGATGTTACCCAAACGACGACTTCCTGATAGGTGGCGATTTCAACGCCAAGCATCCGCAGTGGGGCTATGATTATCACACGCCCCGTGGAACGGCACTCGTAGATGCCACGGATACAACTGACTTAGTGCTCGCAAATGACACCGACTACCCCACCCGAGCCGCGCTGCATAGTGGACAGCGTAACACGACCCCGGACCAGACGTTGTCCACACCAGACTACGTGAAAGACTGGCGATGCGATCCAGACGCTTGGGGCAGCGACCACTATCCACTGTGGATTACTTTGAACATGGGACGAAAATGGGGGGCCGGCCTCGCTGTGCGCACGATCAGGTGGGATGCCTACAGAAGAGCATTTGCGGAGCAACCCAAAACTGCATCCGTACGAGAGCGGGCGTCGCACGCCCTGTGAATAGCCACAACTGAAACGGAGGTAAGAGCTGATGCACCGGCGCCGGACATGCACATGCTAAACCTTTGGGATGCGCGCAAGCAAGCACAGTTGACGTACGTAGAGAATGGCCGACAACATCGCGACCGTGTGCGACTTCGACGTCGTACTGCCGTCGCTAGAAGATACGCCAAGCGCCTGTATCGGGAACGTTGGAGCCAGCACTGCTCATCATTCAATGAAATAACTGGCCCCCATAAGGTTTGGTACACATTCAAGGCTATGACAGGTCAGCGCAAAACACGCAATGCTATTTCAAACGTCTTGCTTAAAACTGGCCAGTCAGTCATCCAGCTCCAAGATGATGCCGCGAAGACGTTCTTTCCCCAACCGTCGAGGTCCCCGAACGCCGACACTTACCGGAAAACGCAGCCAGTGGCCGACGAGGGCCTCCAGGCCCCATTCTCGGTCTTCGAGCTCGAACAGGCATTTTCTTCTATAAACGCGCGCAGCGCACCAGGCCATGACGGCGTGACGTGGGTGGCTCTGCGGAATCTTGGATAATACGCAAAGAAGCAACTTCTCGATGAGATTAATGCAGTGTGGGTCAACGGTGAAATCCCAGCAGGATGGAGGCATTCGATCGTCACACCCATACCGAAACCAAACAAACAGCCAGATGTACTGTCGAACATGCGCCCAGTATCGCTCACACTTACTACGTGTAAGCTGGCGGAGCGAATGGCCCTTACGCGCATATCTCACTTTCTAAAAACAGAGGGTCGCTTCCATCCAGCACAGACAGGGTTTCGACCAAACCTTGGCACCCATGACAGTCTCCTGCTTGTGAAGGAAGGTGTACTGCGTCGAAAGACGGTCGGACGAGGAAACCGTCACCCGAGCATCCTCGTGGTGGTGGACCTCCGAAAAGCTTTTGACACTGTGACGCATGAGGCAATCATCGAAGCAGCAGAGAGGCACGGAATCACATGCCGCCCACTCAACTTTGTGCGCTCTTTCCTTCAAGATCGCACTTTTTCCGTACGGGTAGACGGAAACGTCGGAAAGGTTTACCCAAACATGGTGGGAGTCCCGCAAGGCTCCATACTGTCACCCCTGCTCTTTAATTTGACTATGATAGGCGTGGCTCAGCGACTAGAGGCTATTTCCGAACTGGGCTTCACCATTTACGCAGATGACATCACGTTATGGACTCCGTCACGACCGATTCACAATCAGCAAGAGACCCTGCAGGCGGCACTTGATGTTATTGACCACTACCTGCCACAAACTGGTATGATCGGAAAAACCAGTGCGCGTTCTCGGGATACCTATTGACCACACAGGCACAGCGGATGCGTGGCTCGCTGATCTCCGCCGGACGTGGCACAAGACTATGCACCTCATAAAACGGATCTGCTTCCGCATGGGTGGCGCTGGTACCGACGTATGCCGAAAACTTGTGAGTGCTTTGCTGACATCCCGAGCGATATACGGAGCACGCTGTTATGACCTGCTTGCTCGGCACTGGACACAGCTAGAGGATCTCCACAGAGCAGCTCTCCGCATCATCACAGAGCTCCCGAAGCACATACGTGTCAAGGAGCTGCATCGATATGCGAAGTTGCCTACCCTCCGCGCAACCATAGAAGCATCAAAGGCAGGCCACGAGGAGCGCCTGAAGCACACCAGACAAGGAAGGGCACTACTGGCCTACATGGGAAAGGACATATCAACTTTACCCGAACTGCCATCCGAAATACCACCTTGGGATGACATTGCTGTCGTCGACACTACACCAACGGCCCCGAAACATGGGCGCACAACATGCGCACCGTCGGGCAGCATTTGCTGCGCGTCATGCGCAGAGTCTGGCAGATGCACCATTAAGCCAGGAACAAGTGTACACTGATGCAGCTTTCGACCCACGCACCAGTGAGGGAGCACTCGCCTACCACGTAGTCAGTTCTTGTGCGACACATTCTACCTTCATAACTGCTGATGCCGACGACCCAACGGAACTTGAACTCCGGGCGATAGGCTGGGCAGTAGACCAGGTCTCAAGCAACACGCATGCAAAACACATCAATATATACACAGATTCCCAATATGCGCTGCATGCTTGCAAGTCTCGCCACATAACCTCATCAGAAGTTCTTCTGGTCAAGTAGGCCTACAGGCGTGCAGAGGTCCGCGGGGTCACTGCAACACTTCATTGGATCCCTGGTCACCAGGGCATCGAGGGAAATGACAGAGCCAATGAGGCGGCGCGCGCCCTTCTTTCCAACCGCGTCATCTCCCGGGATCCTTCAGAGACCCTCAGCACCAGCACAACTAGCATGACAAAAGGACCACCGTATGACCCAGACAGAGCTCTGAGAGTAGCAGCCAACCGACGCAAGAGGGAACTCCGTGGGAGTGTCCCGCCAGACCCAAACCCACTTCCCGTGGGTCTTCCCAGGTCGGGGCAGGTGCTGCTGCATAGGCTCCGTTCCGGCTTCGTCCTCACACCGGACGTGCTGGAGCGGTGGCGGCAATACCGGCCACGCCAGGAGAGACGCCCTCCTTTCCCTTCTCCTGACTCTCTTCCGTCGCAGGAACCTGGCCCCTCGACAGCCTCTGAGGACGAAGAAGCACCCCAGGAGCCGCACAGGTGTCCTGACTGGCGTGGCCACGCGACCATCCGCAGCCCATTTGTTTTGCGAGTGCCAGCGCCACGCTAAGCAGCGGGACCACCACCTGAGGGTGGTGCAAGTGTCGTCCTACGAGGAGTGGATTAGGCCGGCAACTGGATTGGCGGATTCCGACAGGGCCATTCTAGACTCGCTCTTGGGTTTCGCCGAGGACACGCAGCTTCTAGGACGGATCTAATTTCTCCTTCCCTCTCCCCTTCGTATTCCACATAATAGGCCTTCGAGCCATCCTCCAATAAATACATTTTATCATCATCAAGCTCGTCACCAACAGAGTGAGTGGTGGTCACTGACAACATCGAACGAGCGGCCGTACAAATACGGACTAAAAGAGAATCAATATAACGTCACCAGAGTAATCTCGGGTCATTTGGGCATTCATTGCCGAGACTGCAGTGGCTGCAAACCCATGTTTAAAGATACTACTGTTTTGTATAGGGCTCACAGCAGGATGACAAGGGACATTGTGGAGGCCTATGAAATAGCAAAATTAGGAGAAAGGTGCGTGAGCAAGTCTTCAATGTCACTATCCAAAAAAGAGATACGATACCTAGGTTTATCAATGTAACTTTTCCAGTATTTGTTTTGATCATGCCTTAGACGTGTGTACGGTTCATCGATATGCGCCACTGAATGTTCCATTTTTTGTCCTTTTATCTTCTTTGTTTCCGCTCATTCGATTATATTTATCAGTGCGTGCGAAAATAAAAAATAACTCCATCTCGCTAAAGGGAACCATGTGTGGATGCGAAGCAGCGGGGAGATGGTTTCGCAGCAGCGGCCCGAGCGCTCATCGCGGCCCTGCACAGGAGAGAGAATGAGGCGCGCCCGCTCCGTCATTTTCATACCGCGGAACTACCGTGGCGCCCCCAGTGGAGTATGCAGATGTCGCGCCACCTGTCGAGCGCGCCGCTCTGGATTCCTAGAGGAGAGAAAGGGGGAGCGTAGGAGAGGAGAGAGGGGTATGGGACGCTCATGCGCTGTGGGGGTGTGGCACGCGGGCGGCGCTCCGTAGAGTATTCCTAGAGGAATGAAAGGGGGAGCGTAGGAGAGGAGAGAGAGGGGAGGGGACGCGCATGCGCTGGGGGGGGGTGTGGGACGCGGGCGCCGCTCCGTACAGGATTCCTAGAGGAGAGAAAGGGGGGAGCGTAGGAGAGGAGAGAGAAGGGGAGGGGACGCACATGCGCTGTGTGGGTGTGGGACGCGGGAGCGACGGACTGAGCAGCCGGCAAGAAACTCTTCGCATTTAAAATCTATAGTTGAAAGTAGCGCTGTCTCGGTGTGTCTGTTTCTTTCTACGTCCTCGTCCAGTTGCGCTTACACATTCTATCATGGATTCCAACCAATTATCCCGCCAACGTGTTCTAACTAAAATTATCACTTCAAACAAATGCAATTAATAGATTTATGTGCCCTGAACAAGGTTCTTTCAGTGGATTCGACACTTCAAATTTTCATACCACAATAAGTTACATATCAGTGCAGTCTATATAACAATGAAACTTTATACCAAAGTCGACTGCCACCTGTTTCTCTCTGACACATTCTGAAGACTATCCCAAAGAAGTTAGCAGCAAAAGTACTATCATGCTGTTGGGTGTAAATAAGTTGTGAGAAAGTAAACCTTTCTTTTTTAACCCGCGGCAGCAGGTTGCCTACATTTAGCAGCAATTAACTGATAGATCGCGGTGTCATTGCTTGTTATTTAGGCGCCAACACCTAAGAAAAAGCATTCCGATTTTTGCCGATGACATCTCAAGAATAAAAACTCAAGTATCGGACTTTGCTAAAGCTCAAAACAACTTGTTTTTATAGAAGACTTGTGCAGAGAATGAAATATTGCATGCTGATGTGGACTGTTAGTTGCGTATTTTTAATTACCTGCTGACTGTGATGCGTGAGGACGTGTCTTTTTATACGTGTTCATCAAACTCAAATATTCCAAAGTATAAATACGAACCTACCGATGATTGCAATAAATCTTTGACCCCATCATATTCTTTACTTTATGATATTAGATCCTATACATAAGTACTTCAGCTGTTAACAATATGCTTTCAACATGGTCGTGCGAGCCCATATGCAATCGACAGGGCACGAGAAGCTCATTTACGTTGCACCAATAGAAAATCACTACTGACCAGTCGACTATATAGAGTTTCTTATTTTGTCTATCGTCCGGTTTCCAGCAGTGCGTTCCCAACACGCACCACACTCTGTTCATTGGTATTTAATTCACAATTTTTGGCCGGCTTTCGTGTCTGTTGCCCCTTTAAAAGTGAGATGCAGTCCTCTCGTCATATTTCTCGTGCGCCAGTAACGCAGTCTTCTGATTTCGCTTCACTGCTGTCACAGACGGAAAAGGCGCAGCGCTGATTGTATGTTCTTGCGCTATAGGAAATGGTGCCGAAAGTCTTCTATTGCCCGCCTGAATGACCGTGTACTTTCGCAGTTCGAATTCATGCGCTTCAGGCTTGTTTTTAAGTAATTTAGCTAAAACATTTTATAATTTCGTTACACCATGCATACAAGCTAAGCATGAAGAGAGCTTCACAACAAACTTTAATTCCTCCTGTCTGTTATGTTGGTGCTCTTCAATGCTTCTAAGAACTTGTTGTATACCCACACCGATAATTTTATAATTTCATGTGCATGTGCATGAGTACAAACATCTGTTTATGTAGAATACTTGTTTGTAGAACACGTTTCTACACTGTGATGGTCACTAGGGCCTGAAAACTCCACCCTAATTTTCGAAAAGCCAGGCGTATCGAGCTTTTTTTTTAATGCTGAAACATGGGTAGATTATGCTTGTTCATCATTGGAAACCAACGAACACAAAGTACACGTGGAGACAGAAGCGTGACTTGCATTTGGCATCTTCTATTTAAACTATCACCACCTAAGTTGGAACACAATACAGAAAGAGCAAAAACAAAACACGTCTACAGTGCCCATTAGATTATCGGATGGAGCTAATGTCCAAAATACCCCAGAACGGTGCGGCAGAAATGAAGATCCGTTAGCATACACCAGACCGCAACAAGATATGTGTCATCCACTATCTCAACAGAATGCTTGCTTCACCTTAACCGTAATTATAAGTGTTCTCTCATATTTATACCCGGTTAAAGAGCTGGTTTTCATTGATGTTGTGTTTGCTTCACGTAATGGCACCAATGCTCAATCTTGTAATGCTTTAAACCAAGCGAAGGTTACTGTTAGCTTCAAAAAAGTGGGCGAACGTGGCAGGGCTTTATGCTTTTTGCTTTATTGCCCACCAGGAGGCACTATCGCTGAGCAGAATCAACTGACAATTGTGATCATTATTGCTCAATGAACCAACTATCGCTCAGTGAGTGAACTGCGAACAATCGCTCAGTGTAATCGACTGTCAATTGAACAAGTGTGCATTGTGAATAAGGAAGCATTTTTTTCAACCATGAAACCCCTGCTATAACGCCTTCAGGCAAAGCGGTGAATATTTTATTTTATTCAGACATTCGCCTTCAGGCAAATGCCTGAATGAAATAAAATGTATACTACGTGGCTTTTACCTAACGAAGAATGAATGAATGAATGAAAAACTTTATATCACGAGCTTTTCAGCACATGCGCCGGATGGAAGTGGTTCCCACTTCACGGGAATCCATATGCTGCTCTCGCCTAACGATACAAAGCCTGGGTAGGTGCTATTTTAATAGCCCTGAACGGTGCATATATAATACCACCTCCATACGACCAACGCGCCGCACTATAAAGCAATATTTACTATCTAGCCATTCTGTTTTTACTGCGATAGCAATTATATTTTACGCGAACGAAGGATTAAGTACTGGAGACTATTTACAAGTATATTTACAAAAGATAGCCGCAGCGCTGGCCAGATGAGCCGACAGCTCGAGAGCCAAGAGCAGTTCGTCTTCTTCGTCTGGGTGCCCGCGCGCATCGTCCAGAAGAAACACGCAATATGCATGTAGCATTATCCCCGGCGGCAGAAGGACCGTCCCGGTGCGTCTAAATATGAGTGGTAACAGGAGGGTAATACGGTTTTAGGCGTGCTACATTCACAACCTCAGTGGAAGGCGGGGCAGATGAGGCATTGGTACTGACTGGGGCGATTTCATACGTAACTGGAGTCACGGCACGCAGCACTCGATATCGGCCTGTGTACCGAGGCAGGAGTTTTTCAGACAGGCCAACGTGACGAGTCGGTGACCACAGGAGTACCAGGGATCCAGGCGAAAAGTGAACGTCTCTGTGATGTCGATCGTACAAACGCCATTGGTTCTCTTGGGAGGTCAGGAGGCGAGCGCGGGCAATTTCGCGAGCTTGGGCTGCCCTGGTGATGGCGTCAAGTGCATATTCGCTGGTCTCTGCTGCGGCGGATGGAAGGAATGTGTCCAGTGGCAATGTGGGTTCTCGGCCAAACAACAGAAAGAACGGGGAATAGCCGGCAGTGTCGTGACGCGAAGAGTTATATGCAAATGTGACATACGGTAGGGCAATGTCCCAATCAGTATGGTCAGACGAGACATACTTTGCAAGCATGTCTGTCAGGGTTCGATTGAGACGCTCCGTGAGACCATTAGCCTGTGGATGGTAAGACGTAGTCAGCTTGTGCCTGGTTGAGCAGGACTGCAGGATGTCGGCGATGACTTTAGAACGGAAAGTCCGACCACGGTCAGTGAGTAGTTGGCGTGGAGCTCCATGCTGCAGAATCACGTCGCGTAAAAGAAAATCGGCGACATCTGTGCCGCAGCTTGTGGGAAGCGCTCTGGTGATGGCGTAGCGCGTGGCGTAATCTGTCGCCACAGCGACCCACTTGTTGCCAGACGTTGATAGAGGGAAAGGGCCGAGTAAGTCCAAGCCAACGCGAAAGAACGGCTCCAAAGGAATGTCGAGCGGTTGAAGGCATCCGGCAGGGAGCGTCGATGGTGTTTTTCGGCGCTGGAATTTATAACCCGCCGCAACGTATTTCCCGACGGGGCGGGCAAGGCCTGGCCAAAAGAAGCATCGATGACTCCGGTCGTAGGTGCGGGAGACGCCGAGGTGACCTGCCGTTGGAAAGTCGTGAAGTTCTTGGAGAACAGCTGACCGGAGGTGCCGAGGAATGACTAGGAGTAGGGCAGGACCGTCGGGGCGGACGTTGTGGCGGTATAATACACCATCCCGGAGAACAAACAAATGAAGGGACGAATCAGAAGGCGAAGATTCCAAACGATCAATGATGGCACGCCAGGTGCCATCACGGCGTTGCTCGTCGGCGACTTGTGGCAGCTGAGAAACCGAGAAAACGCAAGCGTCGGCATCGGTGTCAGGGTCGGCGGGTGGTTCGTCCACTGGATAGCGTGATAAGCAGTCTGCGTCTTGATGTAGGGCCCGACTTGTAGACTACCGCATAGGAATATTCTTGTAGCCGGAGAGCCCAGCGACCAAGCCGGCCGGTAGGATCCTTGAGTGAGGAAAGCCTGCAGATCGCGTGGTGGTCAGTGATTACAGAGAAATGCGTGCCATACAAGTACGGGCGGAATTTAGAAACCGCCCAGACGAGAGCCAGGCATTCACAGTCTGTAATCGAATAGTTGCGCTCCGCTGCTATGAGGAGGCGGCTAGCGTAGGCGATAACACTATCGCGTCCCTGTTGGCGTTGGGCTAAGACGGCTCCGATACCGTGACCACTGGCATCGGTACGGACCTCTGTAGGGGGGACGGGTCAAAGTGGGCCAGAATAGGCGGCGTGGTGAGAACGTTGGTCAGGTGGGCAAACGAGGCAGTATGAGCGTGACCCAACGTAAACGGCACGTCCTTCTTCAGAAGATCAGTAAGTGGTCGGGCAATCACTGCGAAGTCTTGAACGAATCGTCGGAAGTAGGAGCAGAGTCCTACAAAACTTCTTACGTCTTTGACAGACTGGGGTACAGGAAAAGACGTGACAGCACGAATTTTCTCCGGGTCTGGTTGAATACCGGAAGCGTCGACGAGGTGGCCCAGCCCTGTAATCTGCCGACGACCGAAGTCACACTTAGAGGAATTTAGTTGGAGCCCAGCCTCACGGAAGACTTGAAGAACAGCTGATAAGCGCTCAAGATGTGTCTCAAACGTAGGCGAAAATACGAGAACATCGTCTAGGTAGCAAAGGCATGTTGACCATTTGAACCCCTGAAGCAAAGAGTCCATCACACGCTCGAATGTGGCTGGGGCGTTGCATAGACCGAATGGCATAACTTTGAATTGATACAGACCTTCAGGGGTGACACAGAAATTTGTCAATAACCAGACCGAAGGTCTGTTGATGAGAAGTAGTTGGCACCGTGGAGACAATCGAGGGCGTCGTTAATGCGAGGCAAGGGGTAGACGTCTTTTTTGGTAATTCGGTTTAGATGACGATAATCGACACAGAAGCGCCACATGCCATATTTCTTTTTAACAAGCACAACGGGTGACGCCCAAGGGCTCGACGAGGGTTCAACAATGCCTTTGGCAAGCATCTTGTGCAATTCATCTTGAATAACTTTACGCTCTGAAACAGAAACTCGATATGGCCGACGATGAATAGGACTGGCATCACCAGTATTTATGTGATGCTTAACAATTGAAGTCTGGCCCAATTGTCGGTTGTTGAGGTCGAAGATGTCTTGGTAAGAAACCAAAAGGCGACACAGAGCTGCTGCTTGTTCAGGCAACAGGTCCGCGGCAATCATGGGACTAAAGGTTGCGTCAAGGCAAATAGCATCCTGCGGAAATGAATAATCGGAGCTGCCGTCCACTGAAAACGCCGTGACGTGGTCATCTCCTATAGCACGCAGCGTTGCAACCGATATGCCTTGGGGTAGAACTTGCATTGTTAGGCCAAAATTAACGACGGGGAGGCATGTCCGGTTATCGGCGACGGTTACGACGGAGTGGGGCACAGTTATATCGCGCATCAAAAGGACATCAGGAACTGGTGAAGCGACGTAATCACCCTCGGGCACAGGGAAAGATGAAAGCAAATCGACGAAAGTCAAGGTTTTAGGCGGCAGGCGGACGAAGGCGGTCGCACTAAAGTTGTTCGGCTGTTCAGCACGAATATGCGCGAGTAGAGGAAGTTCGAGGCAAAGGGTGCCGGTAGAACGGTCGATCAAAGCTGAATGCACCGTAAGACAGTCTAGTCCAAGTGTTAGGTCATGGGGACAATTGGTCAGCACTGTAAAAAGAACTGGAACGTGGCGGTCGACGATACTTATCCGGGAAGTACACATTCCAGTGACGGCAACAGTGCTGTCATCAGCGACGCGTACGGCTTGGCTAGTAGCAGGTGTGAGAACCTTCTTCAGTCGACGACGGAGGTTATTACTCATTATGGAAACCTGGGCTAAAGTATCTATTAACGCCGTCAAAGGTACACCGTCGACGTGGGCATCAAGTAAGTTCTGGTGCGTTGGGAGCGTCTATGGAGGATTTCGACACGGCGAAGATAATGCAGCGCTACCCCCAGGAGCTGCATGGTCTAGTTTTCCGTCCGGGAGGGTCGACAATTGGTCGGCGACGAATAGCGGCGTGGCTGGGGTGACGGGGACCGACGGCGCTAAGGTGACGGCGAGCGAGTGGGACGACTGTCATCGACGGATACGTGAGAGGTAGAAGGCATACGGCGAGGCGAATAGCGGCGAGGGTCGGCATATGGGCGAGGAGACGGGGAAAAGTAGCTCGAATACGGCGATGTCCAGGAGGTGCGCCATTGGCGAGCGACGTGGCCAATGCGGTGGCAACGAAAGCAAATGAGCTTGTCGTCCAGAGTTCTCCACTCTGTAGGGTTGCGGTATCTGGGAACGGAATACAGATCGCTGTGAGGCGCAGCTGTCGGCACCAGTCGGGCGTCTGGTCGGGAGACGAAGCAGGCAGCAGGAAATCCGAGGTTGGCAAATTCTTGCCGCTCAACCTCCTGAATGAGGGAGATCGCTGGGGCTGATTGGTCAATGGTGGGGTCAAGTGGGCGTGGATGGAACGTGGCAGGACTGGCAGCCTCGAGCTCGCGGCGAACATTACGTGTGACGGTCTCATTGGAGAGGGGTGAAGTGGTGAGGGCGACGCAGGACGACGTCGCAGCCGTGTTCGGGAGCCGGGAGAACTGTGGAATGACGCGGCGGCTTTTGGCGAGCTCAAAGCGGTGGCATTCCTTGACAATGACGTCGATGGTGGACACATTGTGGAAGATCAACAAGTTGAACGCGTCGTCCGCGATCCCTTTGAGAACGTGGCCTACCTTGTCAACTTCGACCATGTTCTCGTCGACTTTCCGGCAAAGAGCTAGCACGTCTTGTATGTGCGAGACATACGATTCAGTGGAAGACTGTACTCGGGTAGCAAGCTCTTTTCTTGCAGCCTGCTGCCGACCGGTTGGATTTCCAAAGAGGTCGCGGAGCTTCTCCTTGAAAGCGTCCCAGCTAGAGATCTCCTCCTCGTGTGTCCGGAACCAGACACGATGTGTTCCGCCCAAGTAGAAAAGGACATTCGCTAGCATTATGGTAGGGTCCCAGTGGTTGTTGCGGCTAACAAGCTCATACATGCCAAGCCAGTCATCAACGTCGACATTATCTTGGCCGGATAATATGCCAGGATCGTGGAGAGTGGCAACCGTGACGTACGTTGTGGTTGGAGTTGCAGTAGTAGCAGCAGACGAGGTGTCGTCACCGGGAGCCATGGTGGAAAGCTGGACGGTGCGGCCGCTGCAGAGCTTCGTGGCGAGGACGGGGACCGGCACGCTCCACCCAAATGTTACGCGAACGAATGATTAAGTACTTGAGACTATTTACAAGCATATTTACAAAAGATAGCTGCAGCGCTGGCCAGATCAGCCGACAGCTCGAGAGCCAAGAGCAGTTCGTCTCCTTCGTCTGGGCGCCCGCGCGCATCGTGCAATATGCATGTAGCAATATGGACACTCCAGGCGCGAGGTTCCTAACCGTCAGGTTCCGTATAAAGCCCAAAGACGCTAACATGGTCACCGCGCGTCGTATGCTGTATGTGCGAGAGAAAGCATGCGAGGGTGAGCAGACGATGCGGCTCACTCTCGCGCGCGCAAGGGAGGAAAGCGGGTAGGAAGCGCGTCGTCTTCTGTCGCGCGCAAGACTGTGGGGAAAGGGGAGGGAGGGGGTTCTACCAACACCTATATAGCACAAGGCCTGTGCACTTCGATCCATGACGTCATGCCACCTTGCCCGATTGCCATAGTATCTAATGGGGATGCTCCCGAGTAAGCCGCGCTGATTTTGACGTCACCTCTTTCAGCAGGCCGTGCTTCACAGTAAATTTCGGTCCAAATAGCCTGACGTCATAAATCAGAGTGCACACGTCTATTATCTAGGAGGCGTTGGTTCTACACCGGCGGATGCAGCGTAAGGAGCGGCCGAGCGGGCCACCCTATCTTGAAAGCCATCTGCGACGCATATATGCGACAGCGTATACGCCAACCGCCGTGCGCTGTCTTTTCGCGGCTTACTTCGCGTTGATGCAAGACGCACCACGAAGGTCAATTCGCTCGCTGCTGCTGCCCATAGGTCGGCAGCGTGGGAGAACACTCACTCACCATAATTTTTTTCCAGGCCCCGTACTCACTCACGTTCACACTCACCTCCACTCACACTCACTCGAACTCGCACTCACACTCACTGGCACTCACTCACACTCGCACTCACCCGCACTCACACTCACTGGTACTCACTCGCACTCTCCTGCACTCACACTCACTGGCACTCACTCGCACTCGCACTCACCTGCACTCACATTCACTGGCACTCACTCGCACTCGCACTCACCTGCACTCACATTCACTGGCACTCACTCGCACTCGCCCTCACCTGCACTCACACTCCGTGGCACTCACTCGCACTCACCTGCACTCACACTCACTCACATTCGCTGGCACTCACTCGCACTCACCTCCACTCACACTCACCCCTTTGAAATGAGTGCGAGTGTGAGTGAGTGCACTCATGAGTCACTGTGCCGAACTATACCGCTCACAATTTTTGTATATTCATAACGAAGCTTCCAATTTAGCACTTGTTGCATCGGGATCGAGTGCGCCAAGGCGGTGTTTTGGACCCAGTTTTATTTTTAATATACATAAAAGATTTGCCTTCCCGATTACATGGTAACAGCCGTCTATTCGCTAACTATTGTATTTCGTACCGCGAAATTAATCACAGTGATAATCACCACATACAAAATTCTGCCTTTTCTTGGTGTCAGGAGTGGCAGATGACTCTAAATGCCCAAAAATCTGTAACGCTAACAGTAAGAAAGAAACAGATATCTGAGCTTACTTACATTATTAATGACACACATCTCACTTGTGCATTTCAGCGTAAATATTTAGATGTCACTTTAGCATACGCTCTCTGATTGCAAAATCATGTTAACAAAATAACCTCAAGTGGAAATCAATGTACATGCTGAGCACTAAAGCGACTCTTCTGAGAAGACACCTTCGTCTTGCGCCCCCAGATAAAATTTGCTGGCCTACAACATGCTTGTTCGAACAGGATGCGCAGCTATAGCCGCGAGCGAATTGACCTTCGTGCCGCCTCCCGCTTCAAAGCGAACTAAACGTCGAAAACACAGCGCATACGAAGTTACCGGCTCTAGTTGAACATAGTTCACGTCGCGAATCGCTTTGAAGAGGAGGACCGCGCGGGCGCGCACTTTTTCCACGTCGCAGATCGCTTTCGAGATACGACACCCACGCGACCGCCGCCAGACAAAGACGACCCTCCCCCCTCCTCTCCCCTGTCCCCCCCCCCCCCGTGCATGACGCGCGACAGAAGCAGCGCGCTTCCACCCCGCATTTCCCCTCGCACGCGCGAGATTGAGCAGCAAGTGTCAGCTAACCCTCGCAAGCTTGCACTCGCATACGCAGCGTACCACCGGCACGCGACGACGATCTTACCGTGTTTGGACTTTATACGGAGCCTCACAACGACGTCCACGACCACGGCAGAAGTTCGCTTGGAGTGTCCATATAATTGCTATCGCAATATAATATCTCCGCTCATTTAATTATACATTGTCTCACTCATGCCTGAACCTTGGATTATTACAACCTTAGTGAGTGGTTTCTATCTTGGCGGCACAATTTGCTAGCGCAATAAGTCATCACCGCGAGTGAGCTTGTACACACAACGCGTTTCCATTTTTCCTCAAGCAAGGTGAACCGATATCACCTCTGCTTATCGTTCAAGCATTCACCACGTTCACACTCACTTCCACTCACAAGCACTCACTCATGTTCACACTCACCTGCACTCACACTCACGTTCACACTCACCTCTATACACCCAGAAGCACTCACCACGTTCACACTCACATCACTCAGTCCCGTTCACACTCAGCTGCACTTACACAGCACTCAGTCACGTTCACACTAATCTCCACTCACACTCACAGGCAGTCACCACGTTCACACTCACTTCCACTCACACTCATTGGATCTCGCCACCACTCACACTCACTGGCACTCACCGGCACTCACTCGCACTCACTAGCACTCACTCTCACTCGCACTCACTTCCACTCGCACTCACTTCCACTCGCACTCACTGGCACTCACTCGCCCTCGCACTCACCTCCACTCACACTCACTGGCACTCACTCGCACTCGCCTGCACTCACACTCACTGGCACTCACTCGCGCTCGCACTCACCTCCACTCACACTCACTGGCACTCACTCGCACTCGCCTGCACTCACACTCACTGGCACTCACTCGCGCTCGCACTCACCTCCACTCACACTCACAGGCACTCACTCGCACTCACCTGCGCTCGCACTCACCTGCGCTCACACTCACTGGTACTCACTCACACTCGCACTCACCTGCACTCACACTCACTGGCACTCGCACTCACCTGCACTCACACTCACTGGCACTCACTCGCACTCGTACTCACGCCTTTGAAGTAAGTGTGAGTGAGTGTGAGTGAGTGCGCCGACCTATGCTGCTGCCGCGCTTCCTCATTCGAGCGTTTTGACAGCGAGTTTCCGGGATCACCGAGTGAGATGTGTTCATGTTTGCTTGTGCGAGCGTGACACCGTGCTTGTTAATTTAGCCAATAAGCCTATGTTTAAAGATTATATTGCCGATAAAGCTACTATCCTTACTCTGTATTGCTGTCTACTAATTTGTTATCGCAATCGATGCTTCGCCTAACGGGCGAAACTGCGACTTTTTTTTTCTGTTTTATTTTTCGCAGGTAAAGTGCTGGAACGAAGAAACCGGATGTGAGGCTGTGATACCTGCTTCCGATATTGGCGAACATTTTCGCAAGAAATGCGGACAACATTCAGTTTCTTGTCCCAAGTGCTCCGCGACAGTTTTGTGCCGAAATGTGTGTGAACACATAGCGTCGTGCTGCAGCACAACATTTTCGGCTACTCGGGAGCAAGAAAAGACGAATGTAGCAGAACTCAAAGAATCATTCGACGAGGCTGTGGCTGGAATAAGGACCGAGTTGCAACGAATACTCGCTGATAATGACGCACAAAGGGAGATGCTCGACGATGTCAACCACGGAATAAACTCTCTGGGAGAAGCAATGAAAGACCAGTCCCCAGAGGCTGATAGACGGAGCAATGATGATTTTGTGGAAAAGACTGAGCTTGCTCGGAACGCTGCGGCGTTCTTGAAATCTCGCTCTGCCACACTGAGCAGCCAAATTGAGGAAATATTTCTCAGTGCAAACACTAATAGAGAAACATCGGGACAGGAAGCTGAAGGCAGTGCTGAAGAAGTACATGGAAACATAACAGCAAATACAGAGGAAATATCGAGGTTAACGTCACACCTGAAAGAAAGCACCCAAAAAGCACTGAAACACATTGAAGATGTGCTGCTGCAACTTTCCGTGAATACCACTAAGTACCATTTCATCATTAATGGAGTGAACTCCCTGAAAGAAAGAGCACTGGAGAAAGGCTCGGCGTTGTTTACCTTCAAGCGATTATGCTTCCGCGGTTACTTTATGGTGCCGGGTGTGGATTTCAGGAAACATGGTGACTCGGTCTCACTGCACATATTAATTGACCTGAAGAAAGGCCCATTCGATGAGGGAAATGCCTGGCCCTTCGCGTATGACATAAAGCTCAGCATAGTGCATCCAGTTTCGGGGCAAGTACGGACGCATGAGTTTAAAACCAGAAATGATACGTCGAAGCACCTAACAAAGCCAGAGGTGCCAAGTGAAGGATACGCATTTGTCACGAATGCGTCTTTTTACTTGAAAGACCTTGAGCGTGATGGCTATGTAAATGATAACGAGTTGCTCATCATATGGGAAATTATTTTATAAGAGAAGCTTGAACAGACACCGACGGGCGTTTATTCGCTCCGGTATTCCATATCCTGCAAAGAGGGTATTGCATACTTGAAGTTTCACTAGTCGAGTATTATTAAAGATGACTGATATATAAGATAGCTACGCTGCGCTCCCGAGTTTTTTTTTTCTAAGTCAGATTATATCACCTTGTGTATATTGAATTTTTTTCGTGTGTGCAATATATATTTCTTTCAGCAACGCAAGATTTGTCTCCGAGCCCTGAGTGCACAACACCGATATTAGAGATCCCACTCTTGGCAACTCGGGAAAAACTTCGCTGTTCTCTTAAAGTATGCACCAAGCCATTATAGAGACGGTGCGGAACACGCGATTTTGTTATGCTGTGTGCTCTGATGACTTAGTGTAAGTCTTACTCTAATATTAGTAGGACCGTATCCACTATAGGTGGGTTGGGCTGTCCCGTGCTATGGTTTGATTCGAAAGAGCAATGACTAGATGGTGACTAGCGCACACACGCCATCACTACCAGACATATCCTCATGTTAATATCATTGTTAGTTACGCATGTCTTTATGTAACCAGACTTACATTGAATAAACGTAAAGCTCATACGAGTGTTCGTATCATCGAAATTACGCACTACATTTTAGTAACAAAGACACATTTCTTTTTCAGTCACGTGTTTATAGCAATCACATCGATATTCGTATACGTAGCCACAAACTCACTCTAAGGCAGCAGCAGTTTCACATACCTTCCAGCAACGTTTAGCAACTTTCTGTTACTATTCTTTCTTCTCGCGACAACTATGGGTGTAACATTCATGATGTTTTCACATAGTCAAGGGATTGTAATTAGAACCTGTATTACCAGTTTTACAAACCAAGCTGACTGAAGAATTTTAACAGTGGGGCTGTTTAAGCTCTTGGTTAGGCCGCGTAGTGCGAACAAAAAACTGCGCCTGGCTATGACGTCACGTGCGTCGCCTAGCAACGCCTCGCACCAGCTGTGCGAGGCGTTGCTAGGCGACGCGCGTGACGTCATCGCTTGGCGAGGTTACCACCCTCGCAAAGGTTACCCTCGCCACAGCGCGAGGCGCGGCCGACGTATCCGGCGTCCGTCGGCGTGCCCCAGCTGCAGCCGGCGTCGAGATGCAACATGCTGCATTTCGTGCCGGCCTCGTCCCCCAGAATGGAACGCATCCGCGTCTCTTCGAGCAAGATGGACTGCTGGATAGCCGTGATAATGGAAGGCGCAAAAAACGACCCCTTTATAGTCCAACGTGTACACCACGCCGCGGCGCCTAGACGCATGCGCATTTTATACGAAACTAGGAGTTTCAGGATGATACGAAACTGCGAACTCGCTGCACGTGCCCAGGTATATGAAAACTGGTAGCGAAGCTTCCATTGAAGCCCATACGTTCAAAACATGGCGGCTTATCGGCGGTTCATGGGGCTTAGCGCCATCTGTGTGAGGAGGGAACACTTCCGGCGTAAGAAAAAATAACTTGACGTCATATCCGTTAAAAACAGAAGTGACGTCATTTTGTTCTCATGGGCGCGAAATTTGTTTTCGGAGGCCTGCCATTGGAGCTGTATATTCAAATGCCCCGCCATTTGACTTGACGGGCGTTCCGAGCTTTCAGCGCGGAAAGCGATGCAGAAAAAGGTCAGCCGTACGGGTGACGAAATCGCATCGCTGCTCAGAACATACTTTCTTTGGAGGCCGACGAACGCTTTGGGCGTAGATTGCGTAGAGTGCTCGTCCTTTCGTCGGACGCCAAGCCCGTCGGCCAGCGCTATCGCACGAAAACAACTAAAGTAAACAAGTATCTGACGGTCGCAACTCACTGCTTTTGAGTGAACAGGTTAAGAAACAATAAAACTACCCGCGTCACCTACTTCAGACAAACGTCGACATGCAAAACAACACAACATGTGAGGGGGGCGTATTGTAACAGGTGAACTTTACGAGCGTGCCTTTCCAAGCACTCCCAATAGCTACATTGCATTGTAAGTGAAAGCGGCGTCAACGCCCGCCGCTATCTCTGGGCGCTCTCACGGTGGGCGCTGAAAAAATGTATTTATTATAAATGACCAAGTGAAATAGAGTTGTATGTTCTCGACATGCGTATATAAAATGGATTAGGAATATTATTCTTGTTCAATGAATATAACTGCGTGTCGCTTTAATTAAAAAACGTCTTTTTCTTTCCCAGTGTTTATTCCCTCCAAACATAGTCGCGCTTCAATCGCTGCTCCCATAACCAGCCTTGCTGATGTCGGTGACAATTGGTTCTGACCCGCTTTTCGCTCGAAGCTTCGCGACCTATGTGGATCGACCTTGCACGTGCCACCACCAGTATCCATCAGCCCATCTTGCTCGACGAGACGCGGATGCGGTCCATTCTGAGTGACGAGGCCAGCGTGAAATGCAGCATGTCGCATCTCGACGCCGGCTGCAGCCGGGGCACGCTGACGAACGCCGGATACGTCGGCCACGCCACGCGCCGGACTATATAGAGTGCTGCGCTTTCTCTGCATGGCGTCCCCGTGACGAGCGCGCTCGCGCGTCAACGCTAGGTCGGACTATAAAGTGGCCTTTACAAGACTGCGCGCCGACCCCGAGTATCGTCCCGATACTCAGGGCTTGGCTAATTTTGCCTGTGATCCAGCCAAGCCAAACCAGTTAAGCAAAGGAAAGGAAAGTTATAACTAGGGAAGGGGCCACCAGCTTCGCTGTTTGCCCAGTCTTCGCACCACTTATTAGTGTGAAGCTGCGCCAACTTTTTTTTTTCCTTTTTTTTTTGTGGCGGCTATACACGTCATATTCGGCATTTTTTTTTTCGCATTCATTCCGGCACAATCACATGTTTTATCCTCTTCGTTCTTCAAAAAAATGAAATCTGCGAGCTATCATAAGAGCTACACACGGTGCAGTCTTCTTGGACATCTTCGCATTATACAGCTCAGCTCACATCCCCGATAACCCTTGATCTATCGCGTATAAAATTTTTCCAGCCCCGAAGAATGCAGATACATTTCGATAAATATTATATATTAAACATGAAAAAATCAGTCGGTAAAGCTTCGTGTATGGCCTGACACTCCGCATAGTAGAGGAGTAGGAACATGAGGAAAAGAGGCAGTGCGCAAAATACGATGCTACGGCGCAGTTAATTATGTACACGTCGACGTGCATACATGTCATTCACACAGCGTGTGGCAACACATAGGCACCTGTGAAGTCTGGGGTTGAGGCTGCGCTCTCTGATGGAAATATCTAGAACACTGTTCATGCGCCGACTGTTGTTGCGCACAAGCTGTGGTCCAAACGAGACGATGTGTCATTATCTTCGCGGCGTTCTGCACCATAATCATGGAAGTCACTAAGCGTATGCGAGATCGTATGCGAGACTTGCTTCATGCTTCGGAGTTGCGGTCATCTTCACAACCTATGTTAAGAAGGTACCATCGAGTGAGCGCCTGTGGTATCCAGTCTCCAAGATGTGGTGTCGAGGCAGTAGCGTACCCAGGATATCTGCCGGGGGGGGGGGGGGGGGGGAGCAAGCACTTTGCATAATATGCAATTTCCTTGCTTTAGCCAGAGGAATCCAACAGCAAATAAAATGCCTAATAATTATAATAATAATGACACCAAGGATGATGACTATGTTTATTTCTTCTTCAGAAGAGAGAAGTAGTTTAATGATTTGAAAATGTAGAGAGGTCCGCCGGTCTTCAGCGTTTTCCACAAAGTAATGTAAGTGTGAATGAATAAATACATGACAATGATAGAGTGTTTTTGTTAAGCAGGAAAATTCGACCTCAAGCCACTACCTGAATTGTAATGACAATGTGAACCGAGCACTGAACGTACACGTTGGACTGGTGGGGCTGGACGCGTGGGCGAAGGGGGGGGGGGGGGGGGGGTTACAACACCCGAACCCCCCCCCCCGTAGGTGCGCCACAGTGTCGAGGCCTCGCATACTGAGGCGGCCGGACGCGCATGACCTACGCGGTGAGGCTTAAAGGCCGGGGCGCTAAGCGCCGCAGAGAAAACGAGGCGACTTCTTGTCGGGACCAAACGACGACTGTCTTTATCCGGAGATGGGGAAAGGATCAGCGTACGCGCTGATTACAACATTAGGCGCGGCGGGGTCCAGTAGTCAGAATCAATTCTAAACCGAAACAAGCAGAATACATCACATCTCCCTTTAAAAAAAAAGTGAAAGTATCTTCCCTCGCCAAAGAAGCATAAGTGGCGGGAGAAGCACCGTATGGTGAATCGGACTAGGAACGTTTAAACATTTGCCATATCCCTTGACAAACGCACTGAAGTGCACTAAGTACAGACATTCTACAGTAGACAACGTCATTCTAACTGTAGGTACCTTATTCTTAAGACATGTTTAAAAAGTAATAAAGTTTTGGTTTCTCTTTTTTTTTCGAAAAAGCATGACGCAAGTAACTAGCACAGAAATGAAAACACTGGAAAATGTAACACTGCAAAATCTATACACTGACAAAGATATCTTAAATGCTCGTCCTTTGGGTAGCATTGTACAACAAGGTTGCATGAAATGAAGAAGAAACGTGAGCATTCGTGTGACCTGCTTGGAGACACAAATGTGTGGCTCACTCGCTCTGAGCCTGAATCAGAGTACACGGCTGCATGACCATCTTGACATGGAATTGTGCTTAGCGCACGGTTAAGCAGGCATAACGGATCCTCGACTACGCGAGTCCGTGTAAAACCATTACTTGAAGGTAAAGTACCTAACCTAACATGAAAAGTACAAGGCATTTGTATTTTTGGCACAAGAGGCTGAATTCATATGGGCGGACGAACCTCTGTAGACGTATGAAGAAAGAGAAACTCGCATCAAACGAAGCTCCTTACGCGCTGGGGACAGCAATGGAAACAGAATCAGAAGTTCAACAGCATTCTGAAATCGCGGTGGGAGCTCATAGCTTTCCACGAAACAACCTGGAGCCAATGTTCTGCGGAGAAGACATACTGATTATAGCAACCTGAACGATCTCACCAGTAATGCATGAATTTGTAAGGCAGTAGTACTATTTGGGAACATAGTCCTTAAGCCAAGCTGGAGGTTGTTTAGGTCGAGTAGACCTACGGAGGACTAACTCTGCTGGAGAAGAAGGAGTAGAAGAATCACTACTGGCTGATGAGCTGGAAGTTTGTTCACTGTTGTCCTGAGAGTCTTCAGGAGTGTCAGGCTGAGACGATGGCGAGAAGACGGATTCTTCTGCGGGAGATGGACCAAGTGACGGTTGTGAAACGGGAGGAAAACCTGTACCAGTAGGAAATGGAAGAAAAGGTGGGAAACCATTACCAAGAGATAAGTAATCACTGGAATTACTCCCTTCACTTATGTTCTTAAAAGAACGTGGATGAGCATGATATTTCACCAGTCTGGAAGCATTCCAACGCTTGCCATTCTCAAGCTGGAAAGTGTATCGACCTATTTTCCTATGTATCTTGAAAGGACGGCAATATTTAGGACCAGACTTGCGCGAGTTTCGTACTCGTACAAGATCTCCTGGTTCAAACTTAGGGATTCTTGTTCCACGATGATGGCTTACGTACATTCTGACCTATTCCTAATTTTGTAGCACACATTTTTAAACTTCCTGGCGTAACCTTGGAGAATCAAATTCTGGATGAATGGGAGGGCATGTTAGCTACATCCAGTCGAGTCCTCGGTTGACGACTATAGAGCAGCATAGCCGGAAAGATACCTGTAGTGATGTGTGGCGTAAACCTGTAAATTGCCAAGTATTCCAAGACTGCAAGCCTAAAGTCACGGCGTTCCAATAACGCAACCTGAATAAACTCCTTGAGGACGCGGTTGAATCTCTCTACCTCACCGTTTGCCTGAGGGTAGTAAAGAGAAGACAGGAAATACTTAATTCCTCTCTGCTTTAGAAAGTTTTTGAACTGAGTGGCAACGAACTGTGGTTCATTGTCGGACACTATTGCGTCAGGAAAACCTTCACGGCTGAAAATTGTAATAAGAGCATGCATGATAGCCTCGGACGTGACTGAAGACATGAAAGCAACTTCCGGCCACTTGGAATGGTAGTCAACTATGACTAAAGCAAAACGTGCGTACTGTGGAGTACGATTTAAAGGACCCGTTCTGTCTATGGCTCATTTTTCCATGGTCTCAAAGGCCATTCCGCAGGTTGAAGTGGAGCGAAAGAAGGTTTGGCAGATTTATCTGCTTGTTGACAAACAAAGCAGTTCCTCACAAGTTCCTCAACTTGTTTATCCATGTGACGACACCATTAGATGCCTCGAAGTCTGAGTTTTGCTTTAGAATGCCAAGATGGCCTTCACGAGCGATGGACATTAGTTTATGACGCAACGAAGCTGGAAGAATAATGCGATCTCCACGGAGTATAAGATTATCCATGTAGGATAATTCAGACTGTAAAGATGCGTATGCCTGTAAATCTGGAGAAAGATCGGAAACGTTTCTCCAACCATGTACTATGGGCTATCAATCTATCCATGCATGTTTGTATCTAGCCGTTTTCCCGCCAACCTAGGTGACTGGGTAGCCCATAATCGAATGGGTAGTGGATCGGCCTGCTGTGCGGCGAAAACCGCACGGCAGCCATTGGACCAAGTTGGGTCACTGAGTATGTGGCAATGTGTTTATATGCGCCGCTCTTCAACAAACCTCTTTCACGCCGACATGAGTTACTGTATGTGCGCGACTGGGTAGGTACAGCTGTCTGAATAATTTTTTCACGCCAACTTGGAGCCCTGGGTATGTGCCACTCGGTCTGTGCTCATCTTCAATGAACCACTTTGATGCCAACTTAATTGAGTAAGTCTTTCCCTCGTTTATGTGTACGAGCGAGGTATTTATATTGCTTGACTATGGGTAGGACTTGCTGTTGAATTGGTAATTACTAGTCTCTTCATTAAAGATCGTCGTCCCCGATTTCTCTGTGCTGAACTTAAGGCCTAGATTTGTCACTGCATTGCCACACATGTCATCAAGCCTCTGTAAATATCTTGCATTGTCCGGTATTAGCACTGTGTCGTCCGCACGCATCAGTCCGGGGACCTTCTGATGCACCGTTTGTGCATTACGAATATTGGATAAAGCCAAACCCTAATTCACTACTTTCCAGTCGTCTTTCTATGCCCTTAACATAAAGCGTGAACAACAATGGAGACAGAGGACATCCTTGCTTCAGCCATTGGTGAAATTCCGCCACTTCATTCCATTTTCGGCCTTCACATACAACTTGCACTCGGCTGTCTCTATACATGTCCCTCAGCAGCTCCAGGAAATCATCTATGCCTTCGTTCTTGAGACAACCGCATAAACATTCCCTGACTATACGTTGTCGTAAGCTCCCTTGATATCTAGCTACTGAAGTCTCTATGCAGTCAGTTATTACGAACATATTATCTTCTAAGTGCCCGCCTGGCCTGAACCGATTCTGTAGTTCCCCAGTACATATCATTTATCTCCGCCCATTTCGACAGTTCTAATTTTATGACTTCCATAGCCATTCGATCACCGGCATTCGAACGGTCGAGAACGACGTCTGCAGAACGTCCGTTTGGACGCCTTCCCCTTTTCCTTTTTTTTTTTTTTTGTGCGGGACGGGCTCGTAGACACCTGTAGTATGTCACTTGGATTTTTGGGGTTGTCCGATGGATGTCGTAATGTCATCCGCACGCAGATGTCCCACGAACGCTCTTCGGATACATATGGTCCCATTTGGAGAAGACCCAAACTAAATATCAATACCGCAACAGCATGCAATGGAAACTCAAAGTCGGTGATCGTACCTCGATTTCGCTTCCCACCAGCGACAACAAATTAAGGATGCATTATCAAGGACCATTCCTAGTCACGGGAAAGCTGAACGACTATGAGTCCCACTATGGATAACCTGATGGAACACGAGTACGCACGGAGGAGGGAGGCGACTCGACGGCGTGAATAACAACTGTCAACCTCGAGAGTTGCGGACGCTACAGCACTCCCCCCTAGTGCGTTGCTGAACGGAGTGATTAAGGGTCCAGGTGAGTAGGGGCTCTTGAGCACCGTCGTGAGCACCTCTGGAGCTTGCGGTGGCGTTGCAGCTGGAGGCCCTGGCGAAGGCGGGGGCTTCTTAGGCTGCGACACCGCGGAGTCGTCACTGTCCACGAGTGCTGGCTTGACGCGCTCAAATCGTGCATCTATCGTGCGTGACATGCTTGTCCCCACGGCGGAGGACCAGCTTTAACGGCCCATCATATGGTGGTTGAAGAGGCCGCCGAACGGTGTCGTGTCGCACATAAACGTACGGGCACGATGGGAGCCGTGGGTCGACATGTACTGCCCACATCGCTTGGTACCGTGGGGGTGGCGCAGCCCGAAGTTTGCTCATCATATTGCGTAGACGAAGTGCGTAACCACTGCAAGCCATAGATGCCTCATCTGAGCCGTGCACAAAGAACTCCCCTAGGAACTAGAGTGTCGTACCATAGACCAAGTCAGTGGCGCTGCAGCCAATGTCTGCTTTTAGAGTGGAACGGAGCGTCTCCACCCAGTTGTGTTCTTCGGCTGCTGTGAACGCTGCCATAAGCTGACGGCGAAAGCGCTCCACTATGCCATTGCTCATGGGGTGGTACGCCGTTGTACGTATGCGAGAGGCATCAATAAGCTGAGTGATGCCAGTGAAGAGGGCGGATTCAAACTGCCGGCCACGTCCATTGTGATCGTGGAAGGCACCCCGAATCGGCCAACTCAATTGTACAGGAAGGCACTGGTAACCATTTCAGCGGTAATGTCCGCGATAGGGATGGCCTCCGGCCAACGGGTGAACCCCGCATGTCCGCAGGTAAGTATGTCCATGGCAAGGTGGTAGTGGGCCAACAATGTCCAGGTGAACATGGTCAAATCGGGAGGCTGGGGTTGGGAGTGCTCCCAATGCTGTCGATGTGTGTCGCCGTATCTCGGAACGCTGGCAAGCTACATATTCACGTGCCTAGCGCCGGACGTCACTATTAATGCATGGCCAAACAAACTTTGCCGTCACCAGTCTCTGAGTGTATCTAATCCCCCGATGAGAGAGTCTGTTCAGGGATTGAAACACGTAGCTTCGGAGATTGGAAGGCACAAGCGGGCGAGCTCTGCCTATACCTGTGTCAGAGCGAATTTTGTTTTGGGATCCGGGAATTGGCAGTCAGTGCAGCTTCAGGACAGTGGTTGAGGTTAACAGGTTCTTTAGCTCGTCGTCTTCACGTTGAGCAGCTGCCAAAGTGGAGAAATTAACCTCCCGTTTGGACACAATGGCATTTATAGGGTTTCCAGAAGGGGCGTCTGCCGCCTCGTTGTCGCCCCCCCCCCCCCCTTGACGTGGCCGATGTCTGTTGTAAATTCGGATGTATATCGACATTCGTCGAGATTCCCGCGCTGTGTACGCGCTAATGAGCGCGGGGCGTAGCTAAGTGACTGTGGCCAGTGAGGATGAAAATTCTAACGCCTTCCAGGAAATGGCGAAAATGTCGGATGACCGCGTACACAGCCAGCAATTCTCTCCAGAAAGTGCGGTAGCGGCTCTCAGCGGGGGTTTGCTTCCTCTACAAAAACAAAGTCGGGCGCTGCAGATTCCATGGACGAGCTACTGTAAGACAGCACCAACGGCTATGTCCGAGGCATCAACCATCACACGCTGCGCGATGCTTCGCTTAGGGTATCCAAGGAGTGCGGCGCTTGCCAGGACGTCCTTGATCTTGCGGAAATCATCAATTGGCTCGTTGTACCAGGATAGATTGTCTGAACAGTTTAGTGAAGTACCCAGCAGCTATAGGCTGTGGAGAGGTTGGAGACTTTGGGCGTTTTGGGGGATGAAACAACAGTAGAAATTCATTAAGCCCAGAAATTCTCGCAGCTGGCGCTTTGTGATTGCCTGTGGGAATCATTTCACTGCTTCAACCTTGCTGGGGTGAGGCCGAACTCCTGAGCTAGAAATCCCGTCTCCCAGGAACGACAGCTCGGGTACACCAAGCTCGCATTTGGCCATGTTCACGACCACCCCGTGCTCGACTAAACGCTGGAAAACGATGCGCAGGTGCTTTATGTACTCTTCCGGTGTGCCACTTATACAACGAACAGGTCATCAAGGTAAGCGTGGCAGAAGTTGAGACCGCGTATGGCGCCGTCCATGAATATCTGGAAGGTCTGACCCGCGCGTTTCGGAGGCCGAACAGCATCCGAAGGAGCTCGAATAGTCCGAGGGGTGTCGCGATTGCCGTCTTCGGAACATTCTCCTGTGCAACTGGAATTTGATGGTATGCCCATACGAGGTCTATCTTTGAGAAGATGGTCGCACCGCGCAGGGTCGTCGTGACAGTGGCGCACCGACGGGAGGGGGGGGGGGGGGTGGTTGTAACCCCCCCCCCCCTGATGCCGAGTTAACCCCCCCCCCCTTTTGTTTAACCCCTTTTCTCTCCTTGCGCCTGGAGTACTGCAACGAAGATGTAAGACGCGCAATCGTCTGCACACTCGCAAACGTGCGCAAAAAGCGCATTTTTTGACAATTTCCCCGTGACGAAATTGAAATTAGTGCTGTGTAGATGGTATTGGCAAACTAAGGCAAACTGTCAACCACCCCCTGGCAGAGATCCTGGGTGCACTACTGCGTCGTGATGTGATGGATTTGCGGTACCAGGTACCTGTCTGGCGTCGTAACCCGGTTTAGAGCCCTGTAAACATGGGCGCCAGTCTCCCAGTGTCGAATTTGGGATCACATGCAGTGGAGATGCCCAGGATCTCTACGAGGGCCTGATGATCCCCAGTTCCAGTATGTCGTCAAATTCTTGTCAACTTCTCCGGGGACAAGCAGCGAAGCCGTGCGTACACGGGTGACCGCTGGTGGCGATTTAGTGACATACCATCATGCTTCACCGCAGAGCTGGCTGGCTGCTGCCTCGTCAGTTCAGGAAATTCGTGCAGGATGCGAGCAAAACGCTCGGTGCCGGCCGGCCCGAGCAACGTATAGGACTCAGCGGAGGGTGTTTTGAAGGGATTCGCAATAGTACTACAGTCGAACCCATATATATGGAATCTGAAGGGGATCACAAAAATGTTAGATATATAGGTAATTCGATATATAAAATAATAGGCCCCGAGCCAAACGGCGGTTCACCGATTAGTGCGTCTGAGGGCCGCTAAGTTACTGCACGCAACTCGTAAAAAAAAAGGCAAGCACACTCTATTTACCTGAAAAAATTGCTGCATCACTTTCATCCTCATTGCTAAGTCCAAGTTGATTCTTTTCTTAACATCTGCAGTGGCCATTGCTTGCGGAAAATGAACTCACGAAGAGGCGCCTAACCCACACGACAACGCCGCGAAAATCGGACAGGAGGAATATATGTTGACGTTCGAGGTAGCACGCGGGCTAGCCGAACAGCTCGACGGGGCTCAACTGACTGCACATTCTCTTCTCCACCTCCAGGTGCCAGAAGACTTCAAAGTATACAGGTCTTCGCCGGGGCACCGCGTTCGATATATCGAATGTGCTCGTGAACGGGCGTTCACCAGCCCTATGCATTTTATTTGCATGGGATTTTCAAGGGGATTTTACAGCTGTTCGATATACACAGTAAGTAGCTATAAGTGGATTCGATATATTCGGCTTCGACTACATGGGGAGACGCACTGGGGACACGGCAATCTGTTGACAAATGCCAGCACCACGCTCACATCAGCTGGTGATCCGCACCAGCCAGGGGCGTAGCCAGGGGGGGGGGGGGGTGTTCAACCCCCGCCCCCGAAATTTTTTCCGCAACCCCCCCCCCCCCCTTACCCACCCTTAGTTCTCGTCGCTTCGCGCTGACATAATTCATGAAACCGGTGCTACTATCACAATTTCATTCCTGGGCGCTTCCGTTTGGGTTGGTAATTTACAGCGAATCATGTCTGCATATGGAAAAAACTGTCACGGTGTTTGTCAAGGCTTTGACACTCTGTGAAGTTTTGGGCGAGAATGTGGCGGCCGCATTCTGAAGCAACAAATGCGGCAGCCGCATTTCTTAGATGATGGCGAAAACGCTCGAGGCCCGTTTACTTAGATTCAGGTGCACGTTAAAGACCCCAGGTGGTCGAAATATCCGGTATACATTTCCGCCGCTTCCCTTCAGGTGCCGGTAAGGCCGCGCTCGCGCAGGATCTTAGGCTACGTTCACACTTGGTCTCGAAGCTGTCGGAAGCGGCAAAAGCTTGCAAAAATCCGCCCGCCTAGGCGGCAAAACTGGCAGAAAAACAGGCAGCGAGCCAAATCAGTCTCGGGCCGATTTTTTCGCCATGGCGAAGCGGAAACGCGGCGGAAAGTCGTTCTGCTTCACTGGAAGCTACACTAGCATGTAAACAACCGGTCGTAAAATTGAACATGGCACCAAACGTGTATGCCTGTAATGCTGATCGACGCGATCAAGAACCAGCCCTTGCTCTACGACTACGACAAGAGTGGCACTAAAACGTACTGTCAGCAATACTCGCGATATAGTATTCAACGTCGCGCGACCGGAGGTGCGGCAACGAAGCCTTGGCGTGACCCAACTTCTCGAGCTTTTGCAAAGTCAGGCGAACCCACCACCGCCGTTTCCGAGGTGTCCGCGTCTTCCGTTTATTCATTGTCCATTTCTAGAAAACAAGTAGGTAGAAGTATAAAAGCCATTTCTTCTTCCACTTCCACGGCAGACAATAGTTAGGCAGATTCCTCGTTGGCGCTCCATAATTCTCCTCGCACGTGTACCGTATGTTGCAGAAGTCGCGGGGTGCTTTTCTCGTCGCGACGATAGATTGGGAGCGTAGGTCTCACGTAGGACGCGCAGGCTTTGGCGAGCCCCAACACAAGGGCCAGCCCGGGTTTTAGCTGTGGTGTTCCCGTTGCCCCTTTGGTGTCCTGGAGGCGCCGACAATACGAAATGATGAAATGTTATTACAACTTGTAAATAAAAGCTATTAAAGAAATATTATCATGCCTAGGCACCAACCTGTGACTCAGCGCTCCCGCGCCCTTGTGAGGAGAATTACGGAACGCCAACGAATAATTTACCGAAGGTCGCAGAGGACACGCGAAAGTTGCGTAAAATGATCACTTTTGATGACGGTATGTGGGTCAAAGCATGAACATACAGCTCGAAATAATGCGATAGTGAGCGCCACCACACCGACAAACGTACGCAGACGAGATGGATCTGGGCGAAAACGGCAGCGCCGGCCGCGGCGGTAGCAAAACAAATGTGAACAACTTGGACAGGCGCGGAAAAAATTTTACGGCCGCTTTGGCCTTTCCACCCGCTTGCCGCTTCCCAAGTGCGAACAGTCTGCGCGAGAAACGTCTCGTTTGCGATTGCGCCCCTATACGGAAGGCTGGTAATTACTGTTGTGTTGGTGAATCCCAAACCAGCAATTACGGAAGGCTGGTAGTTGCTGTTTTGTTGTGGAATCCCAAACCAGCAATGTACACACGAAGGGGTTGATGACAGCAGTGAAATTCCACCGACTCGCAACAGAATGCACGAAACAGACAGCCGACAAGCATGCATGAATTACTGCTGTACCGCGTAAGTGAACTCTTCTTGCAGGCGCTGACAGTTCTCGTCGGAGTTCACGCGTCCTGAGAAATCGATTATGTGCACTATGCACTGAACAAGACCGGAGTTCATTCCTGCATCACTAGTACACCAATCAGTCGACATTCTGTGAGGTACAAGGCCACTTCCTGTTTGCACTGGCGTAAGTGAAGCAGAAATGAGTTGCACGCATTACTTAAAATGCGTACACATGCCATATCTATATATGCTGTGCGGTGAAATATTCTGTAGAATTCTGAATCTGTTGACGTAAAGGCAAATGACGGCTGCACGCTCGCACACAGCGGAAGACACAGCGGCCCATGCACTTGCCGCAGGAAATGCAACCCTCTCGTATGAGGGAGCAGGGCGACGACAGCTTCGAAAATAAAAAAAAAAGCCTTACGCGTTTTTGCGCGTACTTAAGTTTTACAGCGCAAACACGCAGCGAACTAGCTATTGCTATGGGAGTAGGTATAGCCTGGTCACACGTGCATTTCCACGCGTATAGCCGTCCTTGACTTGTGAACCGCACTTCGCCCCGACGAGGACGACGCCATCTACGCTTAACGGAAATTAACAATGAATGATGTCTTCTCCGATCGCACGGGTCGTCTCAATGATGCGCTTTCGAAGACTACCAGTCCATTCAGTGGCGCGATGAGAGACCGTTGCTCCAAACGCCCACTACCTGTCGTACTTACTGTATTTACTGAGCTTACTTTACTTTTTACTTAGTTTCTTCACAAGCGCACGCACACGCGAGGGGTGGGGCCGGTACGTCCCATGTCTTTGGTATACATGTATAGAGTCTGCTTAAACTACCGATATTTATTATCGATCACGTGACGTAGAGGAACGCAGAAGCTTGCCCCCCGCCCCCGAAAAAATTTCTGGCTACGCCCCTGGCACCAGCTATCCACGCTGGTGCTACGCACCAGCGCTGCCGTCCCGTATGGCTGGTATACTATGTCGGCGAGGTGCTCCCGTATGTCCTAAAGCGCATTGGTATGTGTGCGAAGTCCCGTATCTGTTTGCACTGGCGCGATGAATGCCACCACCATTATTAACCAGACGAGTTCGGCGAGCTGAGAAAGCTGTTTGTCAACATCCAAGGCGAAGACCATCCGCACCCCAATGAACCCCAAATAGTCCACAGTACATCCGATAGATGTTTAGCGCCAGACGTTCGGACATCCACCTGATATCCCCACATATCCGGATGATATGCGGCGTATATCTGAGGAACCGTCCCGTGCAAAATAAAAGGCGTCCCATTGGACGTCCTGGATACGTCTTTCTCGGACATTCGGAAGTCCGTAGGACGTTAAGAAAGGGACTATTTTTGCCGAAATATCCGAACAGTGTCAGGTGGATGAAACAATCTAGACAAGGACATCCAGGAGACATTTGTGGAATTTTAAATGTAAACATTTGATTACAGAGACGTCCATATAGATATCCGGAGGACATTCATGATAAATCCGGAATTTTACTTGTTGGGTTTCGTTGGTGCGTCACCTTGCTCATACTACGGCTTTTTCAATGTTTTGAAAGCTGTACTCTACCTGAGAACCAATTTACCAGCCATATGCGCCATGCTGCACTTTCTTTACTGGGTAATTGTGTCCACAAGTTAAGTGCCCCCAAGCAACTGGGACCGTCTTACTGGTACAGGTTGCATATGTGACAACATCCACAGCAGAAGCATATGTTGCAACATGGCACATTCAACGTAAGTTACATTGGTACACAGGTACGGTTACATGGTGCACAGGTAGGTTACATGGCACATTCAACGTAAGTTACATTGGTACACAGGTATGAGAAATGTATACATACAGCTACCAAATGCACCGAATTAGACGAAATATGCATAATAAAAGGCATTGAGTATTAACTCAAATGGTCATCACAGTTATTGTAGATACTAAGCTATATAAGCCTTTTAATAAATCTTGCTCAGCTTATTATGGTGGCCTAATTGAGGCATAGACTTGCATATAAACAGCAGGAACACGAGATATTTATCAAAGAGCATACTGTAAGAACACATCATTTGTGGGCATAAAAAAACATTCGGCAGAGCAAAAGCTAACCTGAGTCTGAACACATTAAACACAAGCCCATAAGAACCAGCAAGAATTGCAATCACAGAACAAGCCAGCAAGAGTATATGTTAACTCTAACAAGATCAGTACAAGGGCACATAAGAGAAACTATAAATGCGTCTTGAAGTGACCTTAACACGAAGAAATGAATCCTAATGTACCTTCATTGAGTAATGTAATCTAGCTTTCTCAATTCATTTACTTGTCAACGTAGTTCTCAGTGATGTCAACATGTTTTTATTAAGGAAAATAAAATGACGATAAAATGACTACATTAACACCTCAACTATAATGCTGTCATCATCACGTACAGCTTCGCGACGTCCTTCCTTATGCAGGGACATCCAGGGCATAAATGAATGGATGTTACAAGACATCTACAGGACGAACGCCGCTGGTAAATCCATAAACAAACATTCACTGTACGTCTACCGTATCAAACTGTATGGACGTTATGTTACGAACCAAGAACTACGTCCCCTGTTCGTACCGTAGATATTGTTTCCCGGATCTGTACGTTACGATCTATATCGGATATCCATCTGCGGTCCATGGGACGTTCGTGGGGAGACGCACTGAAAGAAGAGCTCCCGAAGCATTTTGCTGTCAACGTCGGTGGTCGTCGTGCCGAGCAACTGTTGCACATGTGTCCGGTCGTCGAGTTCAGCGCCGTGCAGTAGCTGTTTCACTCGCTGAGGCTCTAATGGCGTGAGGCGGCTGATGAGCAGCTGCGTGAGCGTTGTGCATACGCGTTCGCTTCAGGTGGAGCAATCAGCAGATCCTGTTCTTCGCTCGCTGTTGGTAGAAGGCTGCCGACCACGTGGTGCTTCCTTAATTGTCTGGTCGGCAGTAGTGCGTCGGGCGGCATTCCACCTATAGTTCAGTGTTCCAACAAGAGTTCGGCGGTAACTCAACATCGACGGCGGAGATGACCAGCTGGCGAGTCGGCTGTAGACTCCATGGCGTCGATATGTAGTTGTCGTTAAGCCTCGTCCGGGTCACCGCTGTTGGGACGCGAGTACGCACGGAGGAGACGACGGCGTGAATCCCAACTGTCAACTGGTTTTATTTTTATTTTGCTTCCGCCCCCATTGGGGTAGCTCGCCCTTTCCCTTTCCTCGCCATTGGTGGAGAGTGAAGACGACGTACAGATATACCGGTTCGGATGGTGCGCGCTCGTTGCTAGCTCTTATAATTGCCTGCGCGCTGTAGCCTTGCCCGCGAGTCGCGTTCGATACAAATCTATGGCCATCCACTGCCAGGACATGGATATCCAAAGGATATGTGTCGAACATGTTCTGCGGACATCCCTCACTTGATCGCCTGGCCGCAATTTTCGTGTCCTGTGGACACCCCTTGCGTGTCCGCGAGGGCAATTGGTGGAGAGTGAAGACGACGTACAGATATACCGGTTCGGATGGTGCGCGCTCGTTGCTAGCTCTTATAATTGCCTGCGCGCTGTAGCCTTGCCCGCGAGTCGCGTTCGATACAAATCTATGGCCATCCACTGCCAGGACATGGATATCCAAAGAATATGTGTCGAACATGTTCTGCGGACATCCCTCACTTGATCGCCTGGCCGCAATTTTCGTGTCCTGTGGACACCCCTTGCGTGTCCGCGAAGGCAATTGTGGAGACATGCTGCGTACATTTCATACGCCAAGGCCTTAAATTTCCGCACGGTGATATCCATAACTTCTGTTGCAGCACACGCTGTGTAACAGGTGCAACGGGCTGAACACCCACGCGTCAAGAACAGATGCATCGTATGCATACGTTACGCACACGCACACGTGTGATGAAGTGCAGTTTACTCCTCGTTATTCTAAGCCTTCCGCTAACCGCAAGTGGTTTATTAAACTAACTGAAGTTTCCAAATTGCATCAGAAATTTGCAAAGTACGATGTACGCACAAGCTGCAGACACGAAAGCTTCGAATTGTAATCCCAACGTGAGTGAAAACGTAATTTAGTTACGAGGAAAAAACTCAAAGCCTCCCGCAGGACAAATATTACATGTATGCAAAAAAAAAATGTCCATGTGCGCCTCCGCCGGCTAGTCCTTAATTACCTCAATAAAGTTATTTGTCTGTCTGTGTGCGATGTCCTTATTGGGACATCCGTGGTATGATCCCTTCCAACAGTGGCGCATCTACGGAGGGAGGGGGGGGGAGGGGGTTGTAACACCCCCCCCCCCCCCCTTAGGCCGAGTTAACCCCCCTTTTTTGAGTACAACTAAGATGTAGGACGCGCAATCGTCTGCACACTTACAAACTTGCGCAAAAAGCGCATTGTTTGACAATTACCCGTGAAGAAATTGAAATTAGTGCTGTTTAGGTGGTATTGGCAAACTAAGGCAAACTGTCAACCCCCCCCTGGCAGAGATCCTGGGTACGCTACTGCCTTCCAAAACAACTGAGTCGTGCGATATTCTGGGAACGTCCGGGTCCGGATATCCGAAACTGGACGCTCGGCGCGGGTCACATGTCTTCGAAACGGTGCGCGGACATTGGGGCATGATTTGGATGTCCCAAGGACGTAGTGTTCTCACTTGGATGTAGCTAGCATGTACACATACTCGTTGAGTCGCCGTACAAGGCCCCAATTTTTTCACGCGTTCGGATTAGTTTTCATTCAGTTACAGCTGGTGGGTGGACACTTAATTGCTTTTCAGTATTTCAGGCTAGAGTGCGCAGAACCGGTGTTATTTTCTCAAGTAGCAGACTCGGGATGCAGACGCAACTTCTACGCGGAAGGCACAATTATCTCGCCGAGATTGTTGCTCAATATGAACCCCCAGGTGTGGGTTTTCCAATATTATTTACTCACCAGCGACGAGATACTCCTCAAATGAATTTTACAGAGGAGCGAGATTATACCTCTAGAGCCAATCCAATGCTTTTTGGATCGAGATTTCAACCGTTTTTTACGCACGACATGTGTCATTAGATAATCCAGTAGTGGTGGTGGCAACTATACTGCGCCAAGAATGTAGGGAGGATATATAATTACAGAACGGCTACTCCCTGACGCGTGGCCGTGGCAAAATATTCTTGCCACGTTCTATATCCATAGTAACATTTTCCTGTCAGATCAGGATCGAAAGGACCTACATATGCAATGAACTTCGCTCCTTACTCATCTCTTGTGAAGTCTTGCAAGTACCTTCGCGTCTTTCCAGGCTTAGTGATTAAAATTGCTAGTTTTCACCCTACAGATGGGCATATAGGTAGGTAAATGGCTGCAACATATTCTTAGCATAAGCTTGGCGACATGATTTACATGACAATGAATGTGTGGACTGTAGAAAACAATGGCAACTTTTCTGTCTATATAACACTTTTCGAGGTGTACACGACACTGTCTTGGGTACAAGGCACAGTGTTTCAGGTTGTCCAATTAAAGAGCTCCCAGGAAATGTGCAGTTTGTGGACGCAGTCAAAGTGTTTGGTTCAGAGGAGCGCACGCTGGTGGTGGTAAGGTCAATTACTGGGCCCACATTTACTGGCGTGTTTCATCCCGTTACGCTCCCTCCCATTCTTGTTCATTCTTCCATGCTTGCACAACTTGCGGTGCAACATGGCCACCCTCCTTACCTGAACCACAGCTGATGATCACGATTCTTTACAGTTTGATTAGCACACTGAGAATGTTATTTTGTTTTTGCTGAAATCGATGGTTTGACGACGAGGATGGTGATGCAGGCTTGATCAGTCATATTGAATTGCAATGAAGTGTGGTGAAACACAGGGTCGTTCGTGCACTTTGCAGTTCTGAGAAGTTTGTAAAAAAAATTTGACATGTGCATATAGTTTTTTGACGCACATGGCTTTATAGTACAAGTAGCTACAGCTGATCCTGAAACAAAATTTTGTTCTTGAATCTAAGCACCGTGTGTACATGTCCTTATGTTGCGCTACACTTATCGCAAAGGAAATAAGCTAATTTTTCCCAAAACTTCAGGGCGGCAATTATACCCAACTTTCATTTTCTACATCTTTTCTGGCATACCAAGCCTTTTTTCACAGTAACAGTTGCTTTGTTGGTGTGGTAGAAGGGCAATTGAACCCTTTATTGCGTAATGTTGCCTACAGGCGACATGCCAGAAAAAAATTTTCTTGCAGAGTTTTGGTGTTGAATACTTCGTTGCTGGCCACGTGTTCTAGCAACACTCAATGACAGGCAGAAAATGTCATTTCTTGGTTCATTGGTTTAGAGCAGGAACATCGGACAAGGAAGAAGTTTGGCACACAACTCGCTTCTTTAGAAAGCAGTCAGAGGAGGCAGACCGATGAAAGATATCTGGCTGCAGAGGGCTCACACGTTTGACGTAAAGCAAACTAAATGTACTCTTACGGTTCACAAATGAAGAGAGCTATCTGGACAAGTTACAAACGAAGCCATTGGGATGAAGCCCACTTCCAGTTTCCTGCTTGGGGTTTCCCTCCCATTGCTCAATCCCACAACAGTTCTTTTTCGTTGAATATGCTTATTCTCCATGTCTTTTCCATATTTAGACAGAAAATATATAAATCTTTTTCCAGTAGTTTATGTGTGCGTCCTTAAAGGGTTAATAATAGAACTTGTTATTTTTACCTTAAGTGTCTCTACACGAAAGCGATACAATGTTGTAATGAGACAATTTCTCGCTTATAGTTTTTGTAGGCGTTCTGCAAATCCCATTTCTATTGTGACATTTCAATTTCTATCTCCTCTAATAAATAAAGCTTTTAAAAATTTCTGGTCAAATGCTACCCAGAACCTAACCTGCTTTTATTGTATAACAATTTCTGGCGGGGCCTGGCGAGGTGCCCTTCAAAGTGCTGCACGAGACTAAATGTTAAATAAGAAAGCTACCTGTTGCATATTAACATGTCAGATTTGAACCCACACATCCAGATTAATCCTTCCTTAAATAACAGCAAATTAAGTAAACCCCGTCATTTCACTAAAGATTGTATCACATCAGCTCCTGGTTGTGAATTTTTCCTTTAGCAGAGGAAAGAGACTAGCAAGAGAAAGAAAGGCTCATACCAATAATACAGCATCAAAGTCAACTCCTTTATTACAAAAAAAAGAAAGAAAAAGAGGGGGCAATGTTTCATTGTCAGGTATAAGTTCAACCAATATATGCGCGAATGGCAACAACAATCATAATATTAAAAAAGATCTATGAAAAAGAAGAGACAGGCATCATAATATAACCGTCTGTACCGCTCATAGGGCAGCCATTTCTTTAATGTCAAAAGCCACTTTTTCACTGTGGAGACCGCACCATGTGAGGTCAGGCCTTTTCAAAGCCTACTAAAACAGAGCAAGAGGAGCCGTGATTTTTGCCAGACTACCAGAAAAAAAAAAATACTTGCTCCAAAACTGGCGCTTTGTAGATGGTTCAAGCAGGAAGCCCATGGGCCAATCAAAAGCCAGCGCCGAAAAGACTAAATAAGTCACTGCCACTTATGTCATACTTGCATGTATATATTAGCCAACACAGCACACAGTCCAGCGACGCTGTCTGGTACAGCCAGGACATTCAGCCGACCCTGTTGTAGCGCTTTGTGTCCAGGCTGTTCCATGAAATCCGCAAAGATCGGGAGACCACCACACACTCAACGATGCATTAACGTGATATTGATTACATCATCTGGAAGCCTTTTGCTCCACATTGTGTAAAGAGATGTAGTGAGAGCAAGTGCGACTTCTACGGGTGGCGAAAGTTCTGTTCTGTGCTTAACAATCCCAAGCTCTCTGTACAAGGGGGTAATAACGGCTGGCACACTGCCCGACATTTGAGTGATGCAAGGAAGACAAAAAAAAAAAAACCAAGAGCGAGACAGACACATGTCGAGCATGGCGAGCAGTGCACCTCCCCTCCCGGGCGAGTGTTCTCGAGAGTCTTCACGATAAAATGAGGCGAGGAGGCTGCACCCCTCTCTCCCCCGTGCTTCAGCCGGAGTGCCCCGCCTCCGCCGCGACGGACCTCCTTGACAACGGGCGGAGAGCTGCTCCTCACTCCTCCACCACCAACAACAACCTGAACCCCTCTCCCCCTCCCCAACCCACCCACACCACGGGCCTGAGGTGTGTGCGTGCGCAAGGCAGAAGTTGACTTTGCGGCGACAGGTCCTCCTCAGCGGCCCCAGCCAAACTCCTTGGAGTCGTCCTCCGTTACGTCGCCGTAGCACCAGAGGTTCAGCTGCGCAAGGGAGATGATGGAAACACAGTGAGCACAAGCATGCCCGAGTACATTTTTCTCTAAGCACGCGCACAACACATTCAATCAACGTACTTTAATAACCATAGGTACAACATATACTACACGGATGCAGCTGTGTATACAGAGGCGACCGGGCAGCGCTACCAAAGGAGGTACGCCCTGGCAGTCGTTAACGTGATCAGCCAGCAGCAAATAACCGCATCGGCCACGGCAGGATCCCCCACCTCGGCAAAAATATTAGCAGTGGTGATTGCACTCGCTCACGTGGAGCGTTCGCAAAGGGACTCGATCGTGGTCACAGACTCCCAGGAGACATGTCGCAAGTTTCTCTAGGGGGACGTGACTGCAGCTAGCCTCGCGATAATCCCCAAATCCTTCAACCGTCCTCATCGCCTACTCTGGTGCCTGGGCCACGCGGGGGTACAAGGGAACGAAAAGGCTAACGCGTTAGCTCGAGGGTTTACTAACCGAGCGAAGGCGTCCTCTTCTAACCCCAACAACTCGCACTATCCCTCACAAAATTCCAACAATTTAAATACCAAAGACATCTTTGCTCATCAGCTTGGAGTTCGCAGAAAATGCCCGCCGCCTCACCCACAACTTAGCAGGGAAGAGGCCGCCCATTGGCATAAAATACAGACCTGGGTATTCCCCCATTTAAAAATGCTAAACGCCATGTATACCACTCGTTATAGGGCCAACTGTCCTTGGTGCGGTGGCATACCTATCCTAATACCTCGCTGATACGTTTCCGCTTAATACGATTACCCGGCTCCTATGTTCCCAATTGCGAAATATAAACATAAACCCATAGAGGAATGGGTTAACGCATTCCACGGTTAACGGAAAATACGATTATTCGGCAGCAACGTACAACATTGCGGCAAACTGCGGTCATATGATACGTTCCACAGAGAAAAATTATCATTCAGGTGTGCAAAATGGCCGCTCTCAGGTGCTTGTGAAGCGCTAAGTGGCAGACGGCCGCCGCGTGGCTTCTCTGCAGTGCTGAATTCCCCCCCCCCCTTCACTACTTCTCTGCATTGCTCGTTCGCCCAAAGTGACGAAGCGCGGCAGCAGCGGCGAGCGAATTGACCTTTGCTCTACCTCGCCCCTCGCTTCAACGCGAACTACTAAGCGGCGAAAACAGGCGGACGCCGCGCGCGCAGCGCTACGACTCGCCGAGATCGTAGCGGAGGTGGTGGCGGACGAGGTGCCTGAAGACGGCGGCGAGAATGAAGGTTTGCGCCCACCGGCTACCTTCGCCGAAGCCATTGCTGGCCTGGAAGCCTTACAAAGCTTCTTTCGCACGAAAGACAACGAAAATGCAGACAAGGGTCTGCAATGTGTGCAAAAGGAGTTGTTCCTGTCCAAGGGTGTGACGCACCAGCAGAGAATACAGTTGCATCTCGATAATTCGAACTCGTAGGGGCCCAAAAATTGGTTCGAAGTAAACAAAGGACTTATTTTTGACATATTTGTGCACCATAGCGCTACGTACGAACGGTGGGAGTCGCGAAATATCACGGCACGCAAGCACACAGCGAGCGAGGGCCACGAAACTGCCCACGCCGGCCAACACTCGCATCCCGATAGCGCTCTTCCTCTTCACAACTACAATCTCTCTCTCTCTCATCCCGATAACGGTACTGAACGAAACTTCAGGGAGCGGGCGGTGTCGGCACGGCGCGACCGTCGAAGGTGAGGGAGGAGGGCAGCAGGGAAGCGCATTTGGCCTTGGCAACCCCATCGCTTCGGTGGCTCCCCTCGCCCTCCCTCTCAACTCCCTCGTAGCTCCCTCACCTTCAACTGTCTCGGTGTGCACCCGCCACCGTGCCGGCGCCAGCTTAGCCCGCTCCCCGAAGTTTCGTTTTCTGCCGTTGAAGCGATCATTGGGCAGCGTGGGCAGTTTCGTTGGCCGGACTGCGCCTCCGTGTTGCTTCTCTCTGCGCCGCAGCCGCAGCGTTGGCTGAGACGTCGGCACGTACACGCGTGTTCTGGCGCGATGCAGAAACGGCGACCTTGCCATTTGAGAGAGGAAATTTTCGCCGCAGTATTTTTTTCTTTCTTTTTTACTTCTCCAAGCGGCATTGAGGGGTCTCTCCTAAGCTTTTGCTTTATGGCGGAGCCGGAGCAATGCCAGTCGGAGGCACCGCCACATGATTCGGCATGCTGCTGAGAGCATTGACGGTGCGCAGTAATGTTCGAATTAACCGTCGCAAATGCTTTCGCATTCAAATTACCGAGCGTTCTCGCCCAATGGAATACACATAACTTTGACAGGACCACAGCGTCAGTTCGAATTACCAAGATTCGACTAACTATGTTTTGCAAAAAATAAATATTTTCTGCCCTTGCACCTCAATATGCGCTTGTCAGCTTCAATTTTTACTAGATTCGGCTTGTATGTTTTCCCAGATCGTACGTTTATTTTTCGCGTACTTTTTGAAAACGTATGAACGAGGTTCTACTGAACATCTAACCTGGGAGTGCACTAAGCACCCTAACAGGCCAAATACCAGTAACACAATGGAGTAGTGGGAGGCACAGTTCGCCCGCTCCGACCTGGCAAGACAAAAGTCCTTAATTAGCCGGGTCAGGCAGGCGGCAGAGGCCAGTGGTACCCTAGACTGAGAGGCTCTGACCATCCCTCCTTCAAATCTTTTCCATTGCAATAAAGTTATTATTATTATTGCATCAGCACTGCACAGGGCAGCCAACAGCCATTTTCTGGCAACCAACACATGCTGTTTCAAAGGACATTCACACAGTGGAAAAAGCTGGTGGTATATCGCACTCTCCCGCCTGTGCCAGCTGAATTCATCTGGCTACACTGAAACCTCTCAAACCTCCGCGTTACCCATCTCAATGAAATAGCAGCAGACCGAGTCAAGTCCCGCAGAGCTCAGAACAAATTTCACCTTCGTGTGAATACCCCTCCAGAGCTGACACGCATTATTGTACAGTAGAACCCCGCTGTTACATTCCCGGGTTCTGCGTTTTCCCGGCTGTTACGTCGTTTTCGGCCGGTCCCGGCACAGCTCCCATAGAACCCAATGCATTGGTAACCCCGCTGTTACGTCGCAACTGTGGGACCGTTCCCGCATCATACGTTGCGAACTGCCAGACCGCGCCGGCCCGAGCGGCCATTTTGACTTTTCATGTCGCTTGGCTTGGTTGCTTGACGATGGCATTGGCCGCCCAAAGTGCTGCGGGCGACATTTATTACGTATTTTCGGTTTCCGCCAGCAAAAGTATGGCCTTTGATATCCGCTTTTGCTATCTAAAGATGATGTCTATGACGCGTTGTGGCCCTAAAATTGGTTTTGGCTCATAGATGTTCCGTATAAAGTCCGAGGGCGATAACGCCGTCGCCGCGCGCCGTATGCTTTCTTTCGCGCGCGAGACTCAGTCGTCGGCTCCCCTCGCAAGCTTTCACTCGCACATACAGCATACGTCACTCGCACATACAGCATACGTCGCCGCGCGCCGTATGCTGTATGTGCGAGTGAAAGCTTGCGAGGGAAGCCGCGCGGCCGTATGCTGAATGTGAGAGTGAAAGCTTGCGAGGGGAACCGATGACCGCGACTCGCGCGCGAAGGAAAAGCAGGGAAGAAGCGCGCCTCCTTCCGTTGCGCTCGAGGCACCAGCGAGAGAGCGAGGGGGGGGGGAGGGGATAACGGGCAGCGTTGTGCTCTGGCATCATACTGCACGGCGACACGCGGTCCCGCGGGCAACATCTTGAAAGCGACCTGCGTGGGGGCAGATTCTACGCAGTGTAGGTGCGTCGGCGGCTCGTGGCTTTGTGCGTGCTGTGTGTTCTCGGCGCTCAGTTTGGGTTGAAGCGATAGACAACAGCACGAAGGTCACTTCGCTCGCTTCTGCAGCGGCGCTTAACTGCGCGTGTCCGCGCTCATCGAGTGTGATGTGTTCATGTTTGCCTGTGGGCGCTGACACCATGTTTGTTAATTAGTTAATAACCGAATGTTTACAAGTTTATACAGACTATAAAACTACTATTCTTACTTTGTATAGCTCATCGCAATCGATACTTCGGCTGTCGGGCGAAACTACTTTTTGTCGCACGTAAGAATTAATGTTGTGTGGAGTTCAACACTACTCCCATTTCTCAATTTTTCCTGTTTCCTGGCTCTTGCGTTTCCCGGCTCCTACGTTTTTTTTTTTTTACGGTCCCGTGAAAAACGTAACAGCGGGGTTCTACTGTATTACTCACAACATTATTATGGTTACCTTGGCCTCGAAAATCATTGCAACGCTACAGGCAAACAAATAGGCAGCCTAGCATTCATTGGTGAACCATTTCAATCATGCATACAGGGCACCATGTGACGTCAGCCACTAGCAGTAGGCGCGGTATGCACTGAAGCTTTTTCGGACACGATCTCAACTGCAGGTGCCAGTGCTTTTGATCCCACATTTCTGAAAGTAAATGCTCACAAATGGTTCACTGTGGTGTGATGCACACCAAACAGAACACACTAGGAAGGGGACAGGCAACATCAATCCTGTCGCGTGGGATCTAGAGCTCAGACCCCTTATAGAGTAACCACTTATACAGTCAACGACAAATTTTTCGGACGCCATCGCAGCACCGCCATAGAGCCAAGGTATAATGACGCCTGACATTTTGAATGCTAGAACCTTTCGTCGTCCGTGTTTCCATACTTTCTGCCGCGACCCAGGTCCGAAACAGCATTAATCGAAGTCACCACTGCTGCTATTTTGATTACCTCGCAGCCTAGAACCAGCGCTCTCGCAAGCCTATCTGCAGGAAGCCGTAGCCACCGTGGTAACGCTAGGCCTAGCTGCTTCAAAGTTTTCTGCCAGATTGAAAGAATTCACCGCTGTCAGCAATGGCGCCGACTCTGCCTTTGTCATCCTCGCCGATGGCTTCGAAGTGCAGAAAGCACGACAAGCATTAAGCGTTGAATAATGGCAATTCCCAAAAGTAAGCTTCACTGCAATACAGCAGTGTTATGCAGTGAAGCATGTGCAATGCATCGCTGTCAGTACACTAAGGTTGAAAAAATATATTTCAACGATAAAATTATTTTCTTGTTTTTTTACAACTCCAGCACCACGGAAAATAGGGTGGAGGCCATGAGTGCGCTTCATCTTCGCTCGTCGTGATGCGCATTGTCACGAAGTGCAGATATTGCGCATTCGATCTTGACTCTACGACGGTATCAGTTTGAAATTGTTGCACAAATTGATCAGCTTGGAATGTTATCCACACGCGAGATTTCGTCATCCCTGCTGATACTCGCACATACAAACTTTTTCTATATGCACCTGCAGTAGTTGCCAGCTGATAGTCCACGAACCCCGCTTCACATGCACTGTGCGTGTGATCTCGCGCCAGATCAATGTGTATTCATCTACGCATACAAACACGTATCAAGGGTGAGCTTCCCACGACAGCATGCAGCCCAACAGCCCTGCCAGCTAGGCCTAATCAGTGCCATCTCATCGGTAGCCCGCGGCCAAGGCTATGGTTCGGTGCAGAGTCACCGAAATGCTTCGCAGTGGCTGTGTGGAACATGAAAAACGGAGGAACGACCTCTCCAAGGAAAGTAAGGGCACATCCAAGTCGTATGCATCAGTTCCTGGTCTACCTGTTCAAGTCTACATGCAAAACAGGTCTACCTATTTTGCATGTGCAGAGCCGTTGAAAAATTAAGTTTTGGTTAAAGTGCGGTACACCGCTTATAGTGCGGAAATTCGAGACTCTATCGAATTACGCTACAAGTGGTCTGTGCTGTATACCAAACTGGCATACACTGTCTACGTTTACAGATTGCATGAAAGACGTGCATGCACACAAAAGCATTTGAAGGCAGGGTTTCGACAACTCTGCACACACTGTGAATTGAGCCTGGCACTGGTAAACGAGAGAGGATGATGACCAACCCTCTTGGCCTTAGCCGAGTCCCTGGCAGCCGTGTACTCCTGGAGCAGCTCCTGGAGGTGCCGGTCGCGGCGCTCCTCCAGCAACACCCAGCCCTCCTGCAGCAGAGTCTTGCCAACGTCGTTGCCCGACGAGTTGAGCAGCGTGACGTACTCCTGGCCGCCCACGCGGTACTCCACATTGAGCTGCAGCTGCGGCTCACCCGACACTTCCTCCTGAAACGCCTGC
>NC_051162.1:57605322-57665817 GCF_013339745.2 Dermacentor silvarum
CACATTCCACCAATTGTGACCGTGCAGCAGGTCTTCTCAGGGAAGGAATTGGACGCCGGCTGCTTGTAGTCGATGCAGACCTGCACCTGCTTGCCGATGAGCTTCTTGCGGAGGAACTCTCGTGCCTCATACATGAATGGGATGTCGTAGAGGGGCCGGAAGTTGCGCTCCTTGCCGCCTCCGCCACCACCCGGTGCTTGTTCCTTCGCCTCCTCGGCACGCCTGTGGCCAAGAAGGAAAAAAGGGATGACGTCTCAACAGAAATTGAGATCGACTGACAATTAGCGGATGGCGAGACCAGTGGGAGGTCCTCTTAAAATATGAGTCCAGTGATTTGACCTGGGTCGCATCACACTGGCGGACCACTTCCAGCGCACACATGAAAATCTGGTAGTGCTAGGTCTTGGCGCAGTCACACAACATGATGCACTGACAGCATCGCGCCTGATGCAAAAGCAACCCAGACAGCGTGAGGCGCACTCCTGCGTTTGTCTGGCCAAGACATTATTATGTCCCCTAAAGGGCGACCTAATGACAAATTGGCACCCTCTAAGTGACCCTCGGTTTTGGCCTCCCTGGGCAGGCATTGAAAAAACAAAAAATAGAGAAGGCTACAGCTAGGTATGCAAATGCTGCCAAGGAGAGCAGCTGTTGCCCTGACAAAGACAAGTGCCTTCGTCAATACGTCAGCTACAGGCTGAGGCTTCCTTTGTGTTGACCAATTCCAAGTATCCATCTTACTGTGACACTTTAGTTATGTTCGGAACATAACTTTAATGCAGCATTAAATTGAAACGAAATGATGTGTACTAAGCGTGCCGTACAGCACAGGCTCTGTTGGTTAACCACTGCACAGTTTCTTGCTGCACGGCCTTTTTCTTTGTGGACGGGGCAGGAGGAGGGCTCCACATTATTTTGACCACCTGGAGTTCTTCAACGCGCACTTTAATGAAAGTCCACGAGTGTATTTGCATTCCACCAACATTGGAATGCAGCCACTGTGCTTGAGAATCAAACCCAGGACTTTGTGCCTAGCAGCACCACGCTGTAGCCACTAGGCAACTGTGGCAGGTACCTGTATAACGCAATTCTTAGCTTCTTACCTCAACATTCCTTGCCATTTTCCAAGTTTCAGCCACAATGAATCATTACTGCACTGACCTCATATTCCCCACCAGTCATGCATAAGCTCTAGTCTTGAGGTAACAATATGGTTGCAGGTTCTATTCCGGCTGCAGCAGCAGCATTTTGATGAGGACGCAGTGCAATAACATCTGTGTACCGTGCATTGGTTGCACATTAAACAACCCCAGGTGGTCAAAATTATTCCGGAGCCTCCCGTTACACATAACCACGTGATTTAGCCAGGTAAAACCCAAGAATTGAATTTTTTTTAGGTACTGACAACAGATAAATGAGAAATTACACAAGAGCACACCAAAAAGCCTAGCCAAGTTGAAGGAATTCTCACTCACTTTGGTGGCCGTATGCTGGAGAGGAAGATCTTGCGCAGCTCATTGTCGCCAACCTTCACCACAAGTGCGTCGGCGTTGATGACCTCCATGACCTTGAGGCACCATGCAAGGAAGGCAGTCGCCAAAGTCAGCAGTCAGGCACACTCAGAAGGCCACAAAATACTCGCGTACACAATCGGAGCACAACCCTCGGGAGACACTATGGAGAAATGTTAACTCTTTTAATGTTAAAATGTTTTTTCAGAAAACTACTAAAGCTTCCGGATTTTGTTTAATGACTGATTTCACTATTGCAATATCAGCAGTTCAGTTGTTATTTGCTGCTGTGATTGACCGTAAATTATTTACTCACGTTTTTGAGTTGTGGATATACAAGGCCACAGAAACAATCAATGTGAAGTGTGATATTTCTTAGAACAGAATTCAAGTGTGATTTGTTATCCTCCATGCAACATGTTTCTGGCACAGTGAGGAAAGGAAACCACGGAGACGCTGGAGGCTAAGCATTTCTGTTCAGCTGCAACCACATGAGAAAGCTCGCCAGAAGCTCAAAATCGTCGTTACTAAGTTAAAGTTTGGAACATTATTAACTTTCCAAGTCTAATTTACTTGAGGCGAAACGTCCAAAACATCACGATTCCAGCATGGGAAAGGCAATTGTTTCTGCAACCGCCTGATGATGCACCGCCATTTTTAAAACTCAAAGGCAGACAGACTTCCGCTTCATTTCCACAAACTGTGCGCCTTCAAAAAATTACTTTTCTTGGTAGCTGGTGCAGTTTCATAGCTCAACATTCACACCAAAATGATGAATCCGCTGCCATTCGTCTGGTGCACTCGGCAGACGAAAGCAAATCCCTGGACGAGTGAGACTCGTCCTTGACACGGAAAGGCCTTACATCAGTCTATACCGATAAAGCAAACCTTCAAAGCTCTATTTTCGTTATTTCACGGTAAGAGGGTTGACTGCTACATGAGCAAACAAAGGCCAAACTTTCTTTTTGAAAATTTTTTCGGGAACTGTTGCCACTTCAGTGCGATGTAAAATTCTCCAAACTTGCCAAGCCCTGTCTTTGGCTCCTTTATATTACTGTGCAGTCCATCTTAACCAATAAATAAATTAACTACGCGACTGAACCTTTTGGTCAAAATGGTGAAAACGCAAGCGGCGATTTTTGCACACCCCAGATCCCCGGATGTACCAGTGCATCAGAGGTCAATGCGCAGCTCTCGCAATCTAGTAGTGGCACGCAGAAGTACACAGCACACAATGCGGCAGCATCGGGGCACAGGACGAGATTGCTCCTTCGTTACAAACTACCGTATTTACTCGCATAATGATCGCACTCGCGTATGATCGCACCCCTAAATTTTGTCGTAAAAATTCGATTTTTTTTTCCCCGCGTAATGATCGCACCCCGAACTTGCCGCAGCGATATGTCGTGTGCCAAGTCTAGCTGATGATCATCATGTTTACCATCTGTCGAACGTTACGTAAATAACTCTTCAAGACTCACCAAGTGAACTGCACACACCAAACAGATTCCTAATTTTTGCCAACCCTTGGCGGAAACGTGCCGTATTAGCATAGCAGTAAACACAAATGCCGTAGTTTTCACGACATGCCTGCCATGTGTTTCTACATCTGTGGCAGCTGAACGCGCCCATCTCTGTTTCTGTCCTCTAAAAGCGGACATGGCTATGCTGTTGCCGCAAATTTACCGATTTAAACGAAATAATTCATTATTTCGACGGAAGAAACTGTTTTCACGCGCGTGACGCACTCACGACCTCCATGACTCACGAGGAAAAACGCGATCGCTTAGCACCTCCGTCAGCCGCCATGTTTGTTTTGATCACGTGGTTTTGATATCCCGCAGTGTTACAGCGGCAGCCGCCTGTTGGTTGACTTGTTGTCATCACGCAGCAACAAGCTGCCGACGTGTTCCCATAATTCCTGAAAAAGCCGCGTCTTTTCACCATTCCGTAACGTGGTGGCGTGCTTTGGTGTTGCTTGTTGGAGTGCCGGTTCACGATGGGGCGATACGCGAGTTTCACTGCCGCGTTTAAGCTGAAGGCGGTTGATTACGCGCTCGAGCACGGCAACCGCGCTGCCGGCAGGCATTTCGGCGTCGACGAAATCAGAATTAGGTACTGGAAAAATCAGCATGAGAAGCTCATGGCTACCAACAGCACGCGCCGGGCTTTCCGCGGACCGAAAACTGGCAAGTTCCCTCACGTTGAGAAGGCAGTCCTAGAATACGTGAAGGACATGCGCAAAGACGGTTGTGCAGTGTCGTTAGAAATGATACAGACGCAGGCACGCACAATTTCCCGGAGGCTGGGAATTGCCACAAAGGACTTCCGCGCTAGTTCCGGCTGGACGACACGCTTCATGCGGCGAAACGGACTATCACTGAGGCGGCGGACGTCGTTGTGCCAGCGACTCCCATCCGCGTACGAAGACAAAGTCATCGACTTCCACAGGTTTGTCACGAGAATACGCGAGAAGAACGGCTTCCTGTTGTCACAAATAGGCAACGCGGACCAAACACCTTTGACATTCGACATGCCTCGAAGCACTACCGTCAACGAAAAAGGTGCTCGTAGTGTCCTTGTAAAAACGTGTGGTGCGGAGAAGCAGCGATGCACCGTGATGCTCGCAGTGACGGCAGATGGGCGGAAGCTGCCGCCATATGTTATTCTAAAGCGGAAAACTATTCCGAAGGGAAAGTTTCCACGTGGGATCCACATCCGCGCTCAAGAGAAAGGGTGGATGACGGCGGAAATCATGGTAGACTGGATTAGAACGGTCTGGGGACGAAGAGCAGGAGCGCTTCTGCTTCCTTCACTGCTTGTGCTGGATAGCTTTCGAGGCCATCTCGTCGACAGTGTCCGTGTTGAACTTAAGGAGCGGCGCACGGAGCTTGCAGTGATCCCTGGGGGTCTAACGTCGCTGCTACAGCCTCTGGACGTATCACTGAACAAACCGTTCAAGGACAACGTTCGGAGGCTGTACGCAGAGTGGATGGCGGCGGGCGACCATGATTTCACGCCAAGCGGGAAAATCAGGAGACCGTCCGTGGAAGTCCTCTGCTCATGGATTGTCGAAGCGTGGAGTAGCATCTCCGACGAGGTGGTCGCCAACAGCTTCAAGAAGACAGGCATATCAAACGCGCTCGACGGAACGGAAGATAACCTTCTGTGGGACTGCGATGACACTGCCGGTTCTGACAAGGAATCGAGCGGCGACGACACTGACGCCAGAGATGCTTCAGACTCTGAATGAAAGTTAGGGGGTCAGTGAATGAAAAAAATTAAAGGGCAATATGCAATGCATGTAGTTCCTGCGTAATGTGTGCGTTTATTACAAAGGTAAGCCTTACTCTACTTTTATTTTTGGTTATGTTCATGATAGCTATCGTAAGAATTCTGATACGCGACTTGTTTGCGTTTTCGGTGCTCAAAATATTATTTCGCGGAAAATTTACCCCGCGTAATGATCGCACCCCGAAATTTGCGTCAATTTTTTTTTAAAAAAAGTGCGATCATTATGCGAGTAAATACGGTATTTTCTCCAAATTTTGGGCTGCCAAGTTGGGGGTGCAGCCCTTACATGGGTCCATACGGTAGCATTTTACAACTCCAGCACCGCGAAAATACCTTTTCCAGAATTCTGCTGCATGCTGCGGAACAAATGTGCCGTTCTCTAATTTCAGAGCTATCTCGTCCTTCCTATCCCCGTGTCCACAAAACCAAACATTTGAAGACCCACCTTTCCTTCAAATCGCTGCTCCTTGGCGTCAATGGGGATGCCTGTGGGTGTGTAGTCCTTCCAGAGCCGCAACCGCTTCTCCTTGGCCTCCCTGCGACAGGCACCATTGCAGCAGTCAGCACTCGAGACTCGTGTGTTACCAAAACAACAAACAAGTAGGAGTGCGCAAGAACTAAAAAATTTTCTAGCGCAGCCGTGGCTGCTCAGCTGTGCTGATAAGCAGCCACCGGCTGCGCTAGAAAATCGCTGCTCATGGCTGTCAGCACAGCTGAGCGTATACGCACCCCGTGCATTTTGTTTTAGAGGTACAGTGAAACCTCGTTACTATGAACACCACATTATCAAGCTTTTCAGGTTAACAAACTTTGCTGAAATCCCCTGCTGACTGCTTATAGTTTAAATGTAAAAATACTTCACTACTACGAACTTCAGAATACAGTGGAACCTCGATTATATGCGCTCCGGTCATGCGACGACCCACATTTTACGACGGATTGGTTTGGTCCCGGCAAAACGCCCATAGAAATAGTGTATCAACCCTGTGAGGGTCGAATTTTTTCTTGCCAAATGCGACCCCCCAGGGTAAATTTGTTTTTTTGTTGCTGATGCAAGTTCTTCGAAAGAACCTATTTCACAAAAAAAATGGTCGTAATTTTTTTAGGGTGAAGTGACGAAAAAAATTGTTCGTGTTGTAAAATAGACAATATTTATTCATGAATAAGACGATAAGCTCACTGAAGAATGGTTGTGTGCACGTCCAGAAACCGAAACAAGTGAGAAGCCTTCATCTTATCGCCAACAAGGTGCGATAGAGCTTTTGTGGTCTCCGAAAACGGGAACGCAAAAACGGCAGCATCGATTATGTATATTCGTGCCTGCCCAGGAACAGGTGTAATCTAGCCGCGGTGAGCGATGGACGATTGAGTAAGAAGCGGTCACCCTTTGAAATTTGAAACCAGACAGTCATCAGTTTAGCGTGTGCAACAAGTGGGAGCCACTGCAGGAGAAAACTGAAACTTGCCGCGGCCGCGCACGCATGCGCCTGGATGCACGAGCGATAGCTGACACGCCATTGACATAAACAAAAAAAAAAAAAAACGGAGAGGCATCGGCACAAGTAAATAATTCCACGTGTTTCCGTCGAGTGGCAGCCCATGCCACGCGAAAGAAATGATAGAGACGCACTTTTTAAAAGTCAAGCAATGACGTACATTTACGTCATTGACCATTTTGAAGGTGTTTGCGGAGGATGTACAGTACATGTACGTCATTGACCCTGAAAGGGTTAAAAACCTCGATTATACGAAGCAATTTTACGCCGACCTCCGTGTATCTTTTGCGGCAGCCAGAACAGTAGGCTAGCAAACGACAAGCTGCAGAAAGTGGACACCGCAGTGCACTGGTTCGGAAAACCCGAGACAGCACCGGACTAAACAGAACAAGCCGGGAGGGGACTTTTTTTTTTTTATTGCGAAGGCGACGATGCATCAGCTTTTGCAAGTGCATGCGCCGCCCACATAAGTGTCGCCTAGCAACGCAGGTGCGGCTCTTCTTTCTTTCGCGCTTCTTTCTGCGACCATACCAGTTACATGCGCGGACAAATGTAACCTCCGTGCTCACGGGGATGCCACACAATTACACTTTCCGGACAGTGTCGTTTACATGCGCTTGCACTTTGGAATAGTTCAGGTGTCCGCCTGGAGCAAGACAGTTGCGCTGTCGTTGGCAAGGAAAGTGGAAAACAAATAAAAATTACGCTTTATGGATGATATGGAACTTCTTCTTTGTCAGTGGCTCTCTTGGCATCAGCCACTCTTTTGCACATGCTACTCTATATACGGTGCTGAGGTGGTGCGTGGTGGCGGAATCTATGGAAAATAGCAACAGCACATGCCGAGAGCCAACAGCGACATTTTCGTGGATAGCTCTTATGTTGACAACTGATGAACTGATGGGTTGGTGGGCGAAATGTTTAATTTTGGGGCTTTCACAATAACGACCTTTCAGAATAATTAACAATTTGCTGTGGTCCCCTGAAGTACGTTATACAGTGCAGTCCACTTATAATGATATCAAGAAGAACGAAAAATACGAGCGTTATAACCGATTGCTATATCTGGACTGCTGTAAAAAAAGAAAAAAATGGTGCCGAATACACCTTTGTAGTCCCCGTTGCAGGCGGTGAAGTCGTCAATTCCAAGAAGATCGGCAACTTCGAGTGCTTTCTCCTTAAGCACGCTGCCGTCGAAGTTAACTCCGGAGGCCCGCGCTTGCTTAAACCACTTCAACAGCGCCTCCTCCAGCTCCCCATGACGGGCTCCACGAGCTTGCTTTGTTGCGCCGCTGAATACCATGGCGTTCGTCTCGATCTCTTTCCGCTTCGACACAACGGTATTCACAGTAGACGCTGGCAGTCCAAGTTCGTTCGCTATGTCGATTCGCTTCCTCTTCGGGTTCCTGTCGACAGCCGCTAGGATATTCAGCTTGTCCCTAATCGACAAAGGCTTGCGCTTCCTCGTCGCCATGCTCGGCTGCATGCTACCGCTACCGATCGCAACTGTCACGAATTGCGCACTGCGCAGTACTGAGCTGCGTGTAGCCTTGCACTAAACCTTGCATCAGCCGCCACCAGCAGAAGCGGCGCGACTGTACAGCTAATTTTAGTGCGGCTAATGCGGCGGAGCCAAAAAAAAAAATAATAATAACTGCGCGTGCGCGTTAGAATCGAGTACGACACTAAATCTGCGGTACCATTCGGAGAACCCAAACTTGCGTGCGGTACTGGCGCAAACAGGAGAGTATTTTCGCCAGCAAAGCAATACGGAAGGCTTTGTCTATTCTGCGACGTTCCAGCCGCCACCAGCAGAAGCGGCGCGACTGTACAGCTAATTTTAGTGCGGCTAATACGTCGGAGCCAAAAAGAAATAATAATAAATAACTGCGCGTGTGCGTTAGAATCGAGTGCGACACTAAATCTACGGTACTATTCGGAGAACCCAAAACTTGCGTGCGGTACTGGCGCAAAAAGGAGGAGAGGATTTTCGCCAGCATAACAACACGGAAGGGTTTCAGTGGACGGAAACAGAGTGTCTATTCTACGACGTTCCGCTTCGGCGATACGATCGCGTTGGTGGTCTATCTTGAAAGCGATCTGCGACGGGGAGTCCGCCGCGCGCTGTTTTCGCCGCTTAGTAGTTCGCGTTGAAGCGAGGGGCGAGGTAACGCAAAGGTCAATTCGCTCGCCGCTGTTGCCGCGCTTCATCACTTCGGGCGAACGAGCAATGCAGAGAAGTCGCGGAGGGGAGAAATTGAGCTCTGCAGAGAAGCTGCGGGGGCGAACGAGCAATGCAGAGAAGTCGCGGAGGGGAGAAATTGAGCTCTGCAGAGAAGCCGCGGGGGCGAACGAGCAATGCAGAGAAGTCGAGGAGGGGAGAAATTGAGCTCTGCAGAGAAGCTGCGGGGGCGAACGAGCAATGCAGAGAAGTCGCGGAGGGGGGAAATTGAGCACTGCAGAGAAGCCGCGCGGGGGCCGTCTGCCACTTAGCGCTTCACAAGCACATGAGAGCGGCCTTTTTGCACACCTCAATGATAATTTTTCGCTGCAGAACGTATCATACGACCGCAGTTTGCTGCAATGCTGAACGTTGCTGCCGAATAATCGTATTTTCCGGGAACGTATTAACCGGAACTTATTAACACATGCCTCTATGGGGTGATGTTTATTTTTCGCGATTATGAACGTAGGAGCCGGGAAAACGTAGTAAGCGGGAACGTATCAACGAGGTTCTACTGTAATATGGAGTGCCTCTTGTGCCTTGAGTATGGCTTCCCGGGCGTACTCTGATGTGAAATTCAGGCTATCAGGCACAAGGGTGTCGAAAGGTAGCGCAGGGTCGCGGCCAAACAAGAGGAAGAATGGAGAGAAGCCTGCGGTATTGTGGCGAGAAGAATTATAGGCAAAGGTAACGAACGGCAATGCAATGTCCCAGTGGCAATGGTCAGCGGAGACATACATGGACAGCATGTCAGTGAGGGTTCGGCTGAGACGCTCGGTTAGACCAGGGGTTCTCAACTACGTTCATCCCAGGGAACCCTGCTAAGCTCCATAATGTGCCAAGGAACCCCCCCCCCCCCCACCGAATTAACCGAATGTCGTATTATCGAGGGTATCAAGAAAACATTAAACAAATGCTTCACTACGTCAACACGCGTTTATTTACTCAATGAATCGTCAAATCTTGTTTCTATTTAGCACAAGACTAGTGCGGAAGCTGAAATTCTCTTCATCGCATGACTGATTAGCGCTAGCAGCGGCGAAGGCCTCGTGACATCCTTCGCGGCGCGCGTTTTCATCTGAGACGCGCTTTGCACCAACGGGCGCACATCCCGATTATTTTTTCGCCACTCAGCTGCTCGCCAACAAATTGTCCGTCCATCGCGATGTAGCCGGTGCTTTTTATCTTCGACAGCTTTGCACTGAGTCAAAGCGAAACTACTGCTTGCCGTAACCGCTGCGGACGAAACCGCGGCCGCTACCGACTCGATCATGGACGGCGACTTACTGTTAAGGCAGGCGGCTGACACACGCACCAAGGCAAAACGAAACTACAATTCGCTGCAAGAAGTGCGGACGAAACTGCGGTCGCTATCGACGCTGCCATGGGAGGCGACGACGCAGTTGTGAAGGCACGCAGCCGACGCGCACATCGAGTGAAAACGAAACTACTATTTGCCGCAACCGCTGCGGACGAAACTGCGGTGGTTATCGACGCGATCAGAGATAGCGACTACGCACTTACGGAGGCACACGGCTAGCCGCCAACACGGTGTTACGCGCGGCGATAAACGCAAGAATAAAGGCTTTAAAGGCACAATTAGGCACGAAGCGCTTCGGCGTTGCTGTCAGTCACGTGCCACGTATGATTGTCGCTGAGGACCACGGCGATGCGGACTGCGCCGCTTCGTTTCGGTTGGTCGCTACGCCGTTATTGCTCTTCTGCGGCGCGCACTTGCGGTGCTCCGCGGATTTTTTTTTTTATTTTTATTATTATTCCACCAACGTATACGTCAGTGCGCACGCTATCGGCACCTACCCTATCTACAAATAGGAGAAAGGCGGCAAGCTACGGCTTCCGAGATTCAAGTGCGAAAGCTTAGGCGTGCTGCCCGTTCTCAGAGGTTGGGCGGCTAAAAGCTGCTTGCGTATTTATTGCTCAGTTCGCGCTTTGCTGTTACGCGCTGTTATGTGCTTTTCGACACTCGGACATGAGTAATAGAGGTTCTTTGGATCAAGCGCACCTCGTGTTCGCCGTTTTAGACACTTGTCGAGAGCGGGACCAGGGGAAAATTTATCAGTGGCTCGCGGAACCCCGAGCAGGGCCCTGCGGAACCCGTAGGTTCCGCGGAACCCACTTTGAGAACCCATGGGTTAGACTATTCGTTTGTGGATGGTAAGCAGTAGTAAGATTGTGTTTAGTCATTAACAACTTTAGAAAGAAAGTAGCGGCCTCGGTCAATGAGGAACTGTCGAGAGGCACCGTGGTGAATGATGATGTTTTCTAGTAGGAAATCGGCGACATCGGTTGCACAGCTTGTCGAAAGAGCCCGTGTGATTGGGTATCAGGTGGCGTAGTCTGTTGCTACAGCAATCCACTTATTTCCTGAAACAGACGTAGGAAAAGGGCCTAAAAGATCAATGCCTACACGGAAGAATGGTTCTCGTGGCACGTCAAGTGGTTGAAGGCAGCCAGCAGGGAGTGTGGTCGGTTTTTTTCGTTGTTGACAAAGGTCACACGCAGCAATATAGCTGCAGACGTCACGGTAAAGACCAGGCCAAAAAAAGTGCCGACGAACACTGTCATAAGTCCGCGACACGCCAAGGTGACTGGCAGTCGGCACATCATGAAGCTGGGCGAGAACAGTCCGGCGCAGATGCGAAGGGACAACTAAGAGTCGGTCAAGGCGCATGTTACAGCGGTACAATATGCCATCGTGGAGCTCAAACATTCGAAGCGAAGGGTCGGGTGTCGTTGAAGTCGTTGAATAAGGTCTTTTAAGAAGTCGTCCTGGCGTTGTTCCACTCCGATATCGTGAAAAGCACTCAAAGAGAGAACGATGACATGTATGCCGGCCATAGAAACGTCAGGTGGGTCGACAGGATGGCGCGACAAGCAGTCCGCATCTTGGTGTAACCGGCCATTCTTGTATACAACTGAGTAGTTGTATTCTTGAAGGCGCAGAGCCCAGCATCCAAGGCGCCCAGAAGGATCTTTCAGGGAAGAAAGCCAACTGTGAAAAGACTATGAATTGCAACTGTGAAAAGACTGTGAATTGCCGGCCATACAAAGAGGGGCGGAATTTTCCCACTGCCCAAACGAGAGCCAGACACTCGCGCTCAGTGATGGAATATTTGCGCTCAGCAGGGGAAAGAAGGCGGCTGGCGTAAGCAATAACACGTTCTTGTCCTGGTTGTTTCTGGGCCAGGATAGCTCCAATACCGTGGCCGCTGGCATCGGTACAGACTTCTGTTGGAGCTGATGCATCATAGTGAGCAAGAATGGGAGGGCAAGTAAGCAGCCGGATCAGCTCAGTGAAAGCGCCAGCTTGTTCACGGCCCCAAATGAAGGCAGCGTCTTTCTTAAGGAGCTCAGTAAGAGGGTGTGAAACATCCGCAAAATTGCGGAGAAACCGACGAAAGTAGGAGCAGAGGCCCAAGAAGCTGCGAACGTCCTTGGCGCAGGTTAGCAGGGGAAAGTCTTTCACTGCCCAGATTTTATCTTGATCAGGACGTACACCAGAAGAATCGACGAGATGTCCAAGCGCAGAAATTTCACGACGACCGAAGTGGCATTTGGATGAATTGAGTTGTAGCCCTGCCCGACGAAAAACAGATACAGTGCAGTCCACTTATAACGATATCGAGAAAAACGAGAAATCCGATCGTTATAACCGATTATCGCTATATCTGGACTGCGAAAAAAAAATCTATATCTGGACTGCTATAAGCTATATCTGGACTGCACAGAGTTCAAAGTTCACTAGCGGAAGAGAGGACGTGTTGTCCGTAATGGTAATGACGGTGTGAGGAAATGCCATGTTATGCAAAAGCAGGACATCCGGATTAGGGGATACGATGTAGTCACCGTCTGGAATGGGCAGAACGGGTGAAACACCTATGTAGGTAACGGCAAGGTGAGGGTGGCGAATATGCTCTGTGGAACATAGCCGGATCGGAGCACTATCGTGGGGATCAATAGTAACAGGTAGAGCGAGTTGCACAACACCTGCAGAACAGTCTATCAAGGCGGAATGGGCTGAGAGAAAGTCAAGTCCCAGGATTAAGTCGTGAGGGCAGTGTTCTAGTACATAGAATAAAACAGAAGTATGATGACCGGCGACACTCACATGAGCTGGACACATGCCAATAACGGCCGGTGTTCCTCCGTCGGCGACTCAGAGCACAAGCGACGGGGCAGGAGTGACGACTTTCTTCAGACGATGGCGAAGCGAGCGAAGTGTCAATCACAGCCGTAACAGGTTCACCATCCACGTTCACTTTGATGAGGTTCCGATGTGTGGGCAGGGTCAGAAGAGGAGTTTGGCGTCGGGTCGGTTGAGCAGCATCACCTCTAGGTGCTGCACCCGTTTGTTTTCTTCATCGCTCTGTCACAACATCGTTGACTGCAAGAGCTCATACTTCTTCGAGTCTTGCAAAATTTGCAGCTTCGTCTCGAGAGACACATCGTTGCGCTTTGTCGGCGCACCTCCCGCTGCTTCCACGGCGCATTTCCGCGCTCGCTAAGAGAGAGGGAGACGGTAAAGGGAGCGCAGGCGCTGCTCGCTTATCGCTTTCTCTTCCCCTTTTATTTCTCCCCCTCCTTTTCTGTGGACACTCACGCGACCACCGGCGACGCGGACGTGCAGCAGCTGGCGCCATCTTGTGCACGCTGCGCCAACTTGCGATGCCCTTCGTGGTTTTCGCAATTGGCGCGTGGTGGGATGTGCTCCACGGTAATGACAGCCGATACGAACTAGCGTAGGTAAACTTCGCCCTGTCTCGGTTAAAGGGAACTTAGCAAAGCAAATTTCACAATTATTCTGCATGGGAAACGTCGCCCAGAAGCAAAATTTCGATCGTTATATCCGATATACGGTGAATAACATATCATTATGTATGGGTTTTTTTCTCATAGCCCTAATGTGTAACTTGATACTCTTAACTGTCGCAAATGCGTGCGCATTTAAATTGCCGGGCGTTTTTGCCCATTGGAATACACATAACTAACGAGACCACAGCGTCAGTTCGACTAAACCGAAGGTTCGCATTAAGCGAGTTCGAATGAACGAGATTCGACTGTACACAGAAGTTTAACTGTAGCATGCGGTCTGGTTTAACTGGTTTAACTCTGGTAAGTGCAATCAAACATAAAACTGGAGCAAAAGTGCATTAATATTAAAGCGCAAGTTACGTACTATAAAGTGCACTATTTATTATTTATATATATATATATATATCGCTCGGGACCCAGACAAAATAAAGAGGCATTACTGCCGCTCGTCTTGCCAAGCATTTTCCTCGTGCCAACTCACTTCTCGGCGGCTCGCAGGCGATCCGCTCCACCAGTGACCGAGGCGAGGCTCCAGTCGACGCAGCGGGCAAATCCCGCTCTCAGCAGGTGCTCGGCGATGTTGCCATTGGGATGCAGCACCGTGCCAAAGAAGTTCTGGTTGGTGGCACCCTCTAGGACTACCTCGACGTCCCGTTGCAGTAGTCTCGACTCGGTGAAGTACTTGGCTTCCTCCGAGTACTGGGACTCTGGCTCCCCAGGACGTGAAGACGGACACTGCGCACAACACCTCGGAGTTTAGCCATAGAGCTTCCTACAATAATTGCTAGAGGGAACTCTAGCCCTACTATCCATGGGAACTTCAAGCATCACTCAGCCAGCATGGAATATTATGAGTAGTTGTGTGGATTTGTCCAAACTTCGCCCTTCTGGCTTCAAACAGCTTTGCCATGTTGCAAATTGTTCCACTTCCATTTACAACAAAATACTGCATTAGAAAGGCAACCATTCCCAGTGACTGTGCACGTATGCAGTCTTTTTCGCCTCCTGGTTTACAAAACTAGGAATGCTTCAAAAATCTGGCCCATTAATTAAGGGCAGATAAAGCGTAGTAAATAAACCTGCAAGAATGTTCGAAGCCGCAAGCACGAAGATCAGTCAAATTCATGTGCTAACCGCCATTCCCGTGGCTAAACGATCCCAGAAACAGAGTTCCTCCAAGTCATTTAAAGTAGAAAACGAAAGTAGAAAGTAGAAGCGAGGACCCCCATAAAGTCCGAATAATTAAGAGCCCGAAATAATGAATTTACCAGAAAACAAGTGTCTTTATTTCACAAGTGACCAAAGAAAATTGTCAACACGATGCTATGCGCACATACGCTTGCCTGCAACCTGATTAATCCGTATTGCAATCGTCATGCCGGTGCCACGGATATATGAACACAGTCAATGCATCAGACTGTTAGGTATTGATTGTGTAAGCATTGTGTTTGCCTCTTTGTATAAAGATAGGACAATTATTATCCAAGAAATCTTGTGCGATGAAGTGTGCATATCATGTCACATAAGCAAGTCTCTACCTCAAAATGAGTTGAAAGTAGCACTTTGTGTGTCCTTCGCCCCTCTTGTTATGTCTGCTAAAACAAGTTTATTTATTTATTACATACCAGCTTCGTCCAGTGGGCATTACAGCCATGGGAGGTACATAACAATAAGATATACAAACCAATAACATAGATATAAAGTGCCGTAAAAATCATTGTTTCGATAGTACAGTAACACCTCTTCAATTCATCTCTCCTTAATTCAGAAAATGGGATGATTCGGACTCGTTATCTGTCAAATTTATTTTTACTTTCTGTCATTTGTACCACAGGGTCCCGTGTTGCAACTCGTACTGAGCGCAACAGTATACAGCTGGTTCAACCAGCTAACATGGTCCAGGTGGACCGGACAGACCACCCACTCACCCGGATGCCCGACAGCATGAGCGTGATGTAGTGGTAGTCCGGTAGCAGCAACACACGCACGGTGGAGCCGTCCCGCACGTGTTCGACAACTGCGGGCACGGGCTTCTTGCCCATTCGGTCGGCAAAGGTGCGCGGGTCCTCGCCGTCACGCAACGTCCATTTGACGTCGCGCACGTGCGCTGCTGCGTCTGGGCCGTGTTTTCCTCGGCCTGCCGCCTGCGCTTCCTCGTGCAGTTCCCGCAGGCGCTGCTGCGCCCTGCACCATAACATTGCACCCGACAGCTGACATCCAAGCTTTGCGGAATGAAAAAAGAATGTTGTACAGTTCACTTGCAACCACTCAAACACGGCGTCCGAGACCAAGAAATAGACACTCTAAGGTTAAGACCGGCAGCATTTCTCAATATTCCTTGAAAATATTCTTATGTATCGTATCGACTTGGCTCTGATGCATCCTGGATTGTAAAGCACAGCTCGATTTTTATAGTCTGTCGCTGTCTGCACAAAGAGGACAAAGGCAACGATGCTTGCCGAGGGAATAATGTTGATGAGAGGTGCATGCACCGAGACGATCGACACGTAAATAAATACATTTACCCTTTAATGAGAGCGAATAAAAATACCCGAAATAAATGTTTATGTTCTATAGAAACGTACCAAATACATTAACAATAATCATAATGAATGAAAAAAAAAAATTTCGCAGGAACAGTTTGCCGCCCACCACGCAAGACGGGCGCGCGCGAGTATTGCGCTTCACCGCAATACTCGAGCGCCAATCTCAAGTGAAAACAACCGGTGCACACTCAGTTTACTCCAGCACCATCAAATCTCCTCCCAGGTCATTGCACTCTGCATTCACAGCTGTTACCACCGACTCTATCGCGATAAGCATCTTCACTTATCTCAGTGGCGCACGGGGCTTAGTGCCACTGGAAGAGTATTGCACGCTATTAGCAGGCGACAACCGAAATAAGCCGCCACCCACGAGCTCGATTCAGTTTCAGTTTCCCGTCAACTTCTCAAAACACTACACAATAGGAAAACACATCTCCAGCCGTCGGAGCCCCGCCAGCTGGACGCACGTTGGCGTCTCGTGTTCATATGACGCTTCGCATTACGTAGATTCAACTACAGTTGAGTGTGTCAAATATGTTAGCTACTTTGGATCGTACATTTTCCCGGTTATTACGTTTTTTCTCTTTTTTTTCCAGAACAAGGTTCTAGTGCATTTGCCTTGAGTGTCCCTTTAAACTGCTGGTGTAAAGCATTGGTAGTGAGGTAATCGTTAACTTACAGCACTTTTATGATTTCCCTACGACAACTGACAAAAAAAAAAAAACATTTCTCAAAGGCATTGTAGTCGGACAAAACGCCACAAGATGTCGCTACCAACTTTGCCACTGCCGTCCACTGCTCCGGTAATGCGCTAATGGTAACAAGCTTACGGACAAACTAAAAGCAAACCTGCCAAGTTCGGAGAAACTAAATCTGGGAGATCTCCCGCCCAAGGGGGGGGGGTTAGTCGGTAACACCCCCCCCCCACCCCCTATGTCGACATTTTCAAGTACTCCCAGATGAACTTCATTACAATCTTATTCTCAGATATACAAATGGCCACATGAACATCAAGGTGTCACTTTTGCAAGCATTTTGTTGTTGCTAATTATGCCTTCAAAAATTATTTTAAATTTAAATTCTCGGGTCTTACGTCCCACAACCACCATCTGGTTATGAGGCACGCCGTAGTGGGGGCTCCGGATGATTTTGGACCACCTGCGGTTCTTTAACACGCACCCAATGGACGGCACGCGGGCGTTCTTGCAGTTCGCCGCCAATGAAATGCGGCCGCCGTCGCCGAGATTTGATTCCGCGAACTCGTGCTTAGAAGCGCAATGCGAAAGTCACTAATCAACCACGGCAGGTGTTTAAAAATTCTTCAGATAATGTTTGATTGTAAGAAATTGCATTTCTTTCACATTTTGCGTGGTTGACGTTTCCCAGCGTCTTGAACGAGCGACAAATGGACGAGCGGCACTGTGTCCTCCTATTTTTCACGATGTTAAATTGCCGCTCGCACTCTGCATTAATCTGTGGTATCAACAAAATAACCAGCGTCACTTCGGCTGAGCACTACATTAAAAATACTTGGATATTTTTTGTGCTAGCGCTCCTTGCTTTTAAAGCCATGCCTGACCGTAGGCCTACGCAACGCCGAGCGGCTGACGCCGAGCAGAACGATGGAGAGTCTAGTGTTGCTAGTTGCGGATGGCGGCATTCGCTGGCTAGCTTAATGAGACTAGGACCACTAGGGCACCTAACAACCCCGTCAGCGTAAGTAGCAGCTCTGCGGTTAACGATAGCACATGTATAGGGTTTCCCTACTGCTTTCATAATTTTGCGCGATGAACCTCTAACTGGGTTACATTGGGTTGAATTTTTTTTTTGCCAATGTGGCCTGAAAAAGCGCTAGACGCGGGAACAGGACACAACAGCAATTTCTGGGAGATTTTCCTGTCAACCGTACAACCGGAAGAAATGGTCCAATTCCGGGAGACTTGGCAGGTATGTAAAACCCTCTAACAGTGAGAAGCTTCACAACGGGCAGACCACATGCGGGCGTGTCATCCCAAACAGCCTGCATAGCATGAACCAACGAGAAGAAGCAAGCACTCACTCTCCTTTGCCGCCAGTACGCACGTCGACAAGGCCTGCGCGCACCAGGGACTCGGCCATATTTTCGCCGCTTGCATCTGCACAGAAAGTTGGGATTACCTGTCAGCAGGTACGACGTGCACACAGAAGGCAATTGACCCGAGTTCATTCAACAGGTCAAGTACCAGTTACATTAGACAGCTTTACTGTGTCTGCAAATGTAGTACGTATTTACGGCATACGAAAAACACCGAAGGCATAGGCACCGATGGTACCAACACCGATGGTACCATCACGTGAAGCCGATGTCCATTTAGGGTTGCCAACTGTCCAAAATTTAGCAGGACAATCCCGACTTATAGGGTAAAAGTTCCGAGTCCCCAACTTGACCCAGTCAAGAAGGCAAAATGTCTCGACCTTTCTTTTCTTTTCTACTGAATAACAACCAATAAACCAGATTGACTTTTATAATGCCCTGTTGCACATTCTTTTCCTTTGACTTCTGTTGTTTTGTCAAACAACGGAGGTTTTGTTCTTGTTGTGGTTCCAGTTCCTTTGAAGGCGCTAACTGTTGACAGTACACCTATCTGTACCGGTATCCGTGTCAGCCAGGAAACTACTGCACCTTCCTTGGTGAAATCGCAACATGGCAGGACTAGAAAAATTCGTGCAACATTGTCGCACATACAGACTAGCAGCTCCTGTTACTGACAGCTGCAAGCATGGCTGTTCAGCCACAATAGGAATGATAAGCAGTACATGGATTTGCCTAAATTTTGTCCTTCCGGCTTCGTATGGCTTAGTGATTTAGCAAGTGGTTCATCTTTAACCAAAATATTGTGTTATGAATACAACAATTTGCAATGAATACCAATGTGCACAGAGGCCAATCGCCTTGCTTCGTTTAGAAAACCAAGTGCCAAGATATTTAGAAAAATAAAGCATGGTAAATAATGTCGCATGAAGATCTGAAAGTCCCAAGCTAATAGAAAAGATAAATGCACGTACCGTATTTATTCGAACATAAAGCAAGTCCTTTCTCCCGGTATCCTTAGCCTCGAAGTCACCCCCCCCCCCCTGCCTTATAAGCGAGGTTAATAGATTCAGTTACTGTTTTAGGCAGCTATTGCACCACATTTCCAGCCACCCAGATTTTAGATGGAAGCGCAAATCGTAGCAACCAATCAACCTTAGCAGGCAAGGCTGTATTGTATTTTCGCACGTATAACCGGCACCTACAATTCGAAAAATTTAACAGTAAAGACAGGGTGAGGGTTATATGCGAATTTTGCCTTACGGTGGTGTGGCTTCACAGCAGTGTGCACCGATTATTCAGATTATTCCGGTACGTTTCGATTATGAGCATTTCGGGCAATCCCCACCACGTATGAATAGCCTGTCAGCTACTCTATAACGCCTTATGTGCATAATTGAGTTTCTTTTCTCGGGTCCCCAAATTGCACCTTTGCCTTATAATTGTGACCGCCTTATAATCAAATAAGTACTGCACTAACCACCATTCCAAAAATAGCTGAACGATTGCAGCTCCAGTGTTCCCTCTAAACGAGAAGGGGAATCGAGACGCTCAATTCCTTGTTGCACACAGCCACATGAAGCCAAGGAAAGCAGAGGGGAAATGAACTGCGGTTCCTAACTGAAATTTCAAAAATTATCCGGTAAAGTCAAGTGAAAGCGGACAAAGAAACTTCCCGCTGATGGGAGTCGGAACCACATCATCCGCCTCACGCTTGCAATGTTGTTTCAATTAAGCTATCGCAACGGCTGTCTTCCCATCTAATTTCTTGGGTATCTGTCTCTGTGTACACGATCTGTCCCTGGGAAATGTTAGCCAGAGCCACTCGTGGAGACCTTATTGCCCAATGGAAAGCACCAGCCCAACACAGCTCGGAGCACAAACCTTTGCCTAGGTAGAGTGTGACGTAATCCCTGTCGTTGACGCTGTACTCGACAGAGAAGACAACCTCCTGGCCAACCAGTTTCTTCCTCAAGAATTCACGGGCCTCCCAAGCAAAGGGCTGCGCAAAGAGATGACGAGCACAAAGTCACGCTCAACCCCATTCTCATCTCACTCTATGATCTAAAGCTTGTTGAATACTTAACGTCCGCACAAAATAGCATGATTCAGTAGATATTGGCGCTGTATTGGTGTACCGCTGTTGATCATCACGCAGTATTTGTTTATTTGCACTGTTTCACCTTCAGCCATGTCGCACTTTCCCAAATTCAAATATACTTTTTGATGATGACTGTAATGCTGAACAATGTGGGACATGACTTGAAATAAATAATCAATGACCTGAACTGGCAAGGGGTAAATGTAGCATTCAAGATTAATACCTACCAAGGACACTAAACTAATATTCATCAGTCAAGCAAAGAAGCAGAAATTTGAGATTGGCAGTCAGCCTCAAGCAGAAAAATTTGTTTACTTAGACCTAGTACTGTATTTACTTTATGATAATGCACATTTTATTTCCCCCGAAATGTATTAAAAAAATGACATGCACGTTAGAATACACAATCAAAAGCACAATAGTGACAAGCTACCGTCATTGCCATTCAAAGTTTCTGCAATCAAATCCAATCCACATGTCGCTGCAGCTGTTGTAGCTTTGCAAGTTAGTTCAGCTGCCAAGGCGTATAAGACGTGCAATAGCTTAAACGCCACACATGACACCGAAAATTAGATGTTCTGGGATGTCAATAGTGATAAAGAGGCCTCCAACAGTGCCTATGAGTAATGCCCAGTCCACAATAAGCCTGGATGCAATAAATTATCTTTGTCCCAGTGGCAGCAAATTCTTATTACTGTCTCGCTTGCCACGAAAAACTGACGAGTGAACTGGCGACTTCTTGAAATATGAAAACCTGGGTGCATATTACAACCGAGTGAATTGGGCTGCGAGAACTCATTTCTGGCTGCGAGAATCCGGTGCAAGGTGCAACAGACCCTTTTTGTGATTTGCAAGTGCACTTCTTTGGACTGCACATTTGCCCAACTACTGATGGCGATGCCACTCATCGTTCAAACAAATACGAAGTTGCTACCAGCACATTTGGGGCATGGCTTTTAGAGCATGGTTTCATTACGAGGCATGTCTACATTTCCCATGTTGTAGTATACAAGGAAACTGCGCTTGTACGCATTGTTTACAAAAGTAACTACGCAGCCATTATTTGGGCAAATTGTCTTGCAGGAAAGCTAGCCTTACAATAAATAAAAGGGTCTATCGAAGGCAGCTAAGAATTGAGTAAACAAGGTAGCTAAAGAGCCCCAGCTCATGATCATGACAGGCATATTTGAAAAATGTCGGTGAATGCAAAGCATGTCATTATGTACAGCATAGTGCAAAGACAGCACACAGGGCAGGTAAGGAAGTGCAAAGACAGCACACAGGGCAGGTAAGGAGAGACAGTGCTAGTTACAGCTGAATGTTTGCTGCACACTCTTCTTCAAAATTATGCGGGCTACGTTATGTGAATTATTAGAGAAACAGAAGCGGCGATGTAATGGTACAGCGTCTGGCTCGTATGCAGGAGGTACTAGGCTCGAGTCCTGGTGATTCTGGAAACCCACCAGTTTATTCTAATGAGTAGAGATGTGCCATGACCTGGCGCTCGGTTGTTTATAGCATGGGTTCTCATCTCGAAAGGGGGCCCTATAGAGATTTGCGAGGGCATCTGGGTGCCCCTTCTCCCCACAACAGCTTTGGTGAAATAGTCGAGCATCCGCTGCTGCTGTAGGGGGCAGACGAGGGCTGTCCCCAGGTACGTACAAGTAAAATCGGCAATAGCACACTTCCCGCCAAGTGCTTGGCAACTACGGGAGTTTCAGATGCTTGAAAGGACACCCACCTATTGAAAAGTTGGTAGCATGGGACCGCCATTCCTTTCTTGTTACGACTTTCACTTCCTCTAAATGATGAAGTTAGGTCATCTTCCCAACAGACTGGCGCAGCCGAAAGGTCACGCCGGACGTCGGTCCGAAGACCTTACTAACTCATTCAATCGGTAGTAGTGACAGGCGGTGTGTACAAAGGGCAGGGACGTAATCAACGCAAGCTTATGACTAGCCCTTACTGGCAATTCCTCATTCAAGGGGAACAACTGCAAGCCCCATCCCAATCATGAAAGATGTTCATCGGGTTAACCAGTCTTTTCAGAAAGAGATAAAGACACGCTACTTTTTTCAGCATAGTGCACATGCGGCCCCATATATCCAAGGGCATCGCAGACCTGCTATTGCTTTGTTTCGTGTGGCTAGAAGCCGCTTGTCCCTCTAAGAAGGTTGCACGGTGCTGGGAGCCCCGCACCCATTTAATAGGCTAGAGCCTTGTTTGTTGTCACAATTAACCAGACAAATCGCACCACCAACTAAGAACAGCTATGCACCATCATTCACCAAACCAAGAAAGAGCTCTCAATCTGCTGTCATGCTGTTTAAGGGAGTTACTGTTATGTGTCATGAGTTCCAATGGCATGGGTACTAAAAACAACGCTCACACTCGCCACCAAGGCGCTAGAATGTAAGGAGTTGCATCAGAACAACACATAATAGTCAAGAAATGCATAGTGAAGGCGCAGAGTGGCCTGTACACTTTTGATAAAGGCTGTACATGAAGTAGTGCCCCTGTGTAAGTTCATGGGGTTTCTTTTTGATTTTTTTTTCTTTTTCCACGTCCTGCATGCACTTTTTGCTACAATAACCTACACCGACTGGCCCTCCAGTATGGCCTTTGTTGATAACATGTCACACACCTCATCTCGTGTCTCGGTAACTGTTTCAGTGGGACGCTTGGCAAGCTTAGGCGCAGTGATGTTTGAGATGTAGATGGTCTTCTCGGGGGGAGGACCTCCACGCGGCTGCCCGCGGATCACTACGGTGTCACCCGAGAGCACCTGCAAACACAGAAAAAAGGACATTTTGGCCAAGTGTCCACAACAATGACAATGACCCCAATGTCTCGAAGTCAGTGACAAAAGAAAACTCAGGTGTATCAACTTAGATATGCTGCTGAGACACTTATTACACACCACACCAGCTTGCACACTCAGCTGTACCGGTTCTACTAGCTCTGTTATGAGGCGCATGTATTAGTATACGAACACGTAGTGCATTTGGTAGGTAGTCTTCAGCCGCACCTTGAAACAGTATGAGAGACAGGCCGATGTATTCGTTTTCCTAGTATCTATGGTCATACCACAAAATATGCTGTGGCCCGTGTCTCACAAAGTGTTGCCCATGCTGCAAAAATTGAAGCATCCATGTAATTGCTATTGCAATAAAATTCAGCAGCTTATGTACCTCGAAGAGTTGCATACACCAGCCAATCACATTTGCTCATTCATGCTCCCACATTACATAGGTGCCAATTATGAGTGTGTGCAAAAATTTACTTTTTCACATATTTTTTGCATCACCACTAAATGAGTATAGAAGCCGAACAGATTAAGTATTAGAATTCTTCAGCGAGATTCGCTGCACTCACAAATGAGGACACATATAATGGATACACAACAAGTGATTTCACAGGTAGTGTACCTAAAGAACATGCAACAAATTTGCCTGATTTATACCACTACAGCTGCGCTTCTCAATAACATGTGAGCACACTTGTGTGGCAAACGACAGTAGGACAAAAACAGTGAGGGGAGAACGAGTCACGAGAGAGTTATAGACGGTTTCAGTGTTTACAAACAAACCTAGCTTGCCGCTGATTGGTTGCCCCATCGGAACTTCCGGCAGGAAAGCTAGAAGCACTTCCGGTTATGTTGTTTGAAGGCGCGCGCGACGTGAGGATGGCGTGTCGATGCTTGCACTGCTTGGTAGAATGTGTGATGAGCTGATTCTACATCGTGAATATTGTAGAGATGACGAGCGACTACTTTAAGGCGCTTAGCGCCGAAGCAAAAAATAGGTATCGCCAAAAGCTGATGTTTAGAGGCAGAGAGCTGTCCGATCCGCTTGACGATGATGTCGTGCGATTTTCCTTTTCGCCGGGCTCCAAACACCTTCCCTCAGTTACTACCCCGGAGCAACAAGCGGAGCATATTAGTGAGGACATGCAATGAACGCAGACTGCTGTCTTCAAGGCAGGTAATGGGACTGCCGAAAACTAGAAAAAAATTAATGCCACTTTTTTTTCTTCTTTCTGGGGTTATACGTGCCAAAACCAGTTCTGATTATGAGGCTCGTCGTAGTGGAGGGTTCTGGATTAATTTTGACCACCTGGGGTTCTTTAACATGCCCTACAACGCAAGCACACGGGCGTTTTTGCATTTCGCAATAACACTTTTATTGCTGCAAGATGGAGGATGAAGTGGTAAGCTGTGCATGTGTACATGCACATGTTTTTTTGCGTCATATGCCTTGTTTCTGCATTTCAGTATGCATTCACAAATAACTGCACGTTCTCAAAAGTCATTTAGTGCAAGAAGCCTAGGTCGACTGAAATAGGACTAACTTAAATGCTCACGAATTTACCACACTTCTAACAAAGTGAAACCTGTAGTGTTGGGCACGGGATTACAATCCATAATTGGCCTCCGTTAATTCGTAAATGCTTTTAGAATGTGGCCGAACGTTCCTACATGCATGCACGAAAATCGCTAGCTTTTCTGCGACTCTGCTCTGCGATACCGATACGAATGCTCACATGCCGCCGCGATGGCTCAGCGGTTACGGTGCCCGGTTGTTCACCCGAAAGACGCCGTTTGGGCCCCGGCCATCGCATTTCGATCGAGGCGAAGTGCTAGAGGTCCGCGTACTGTGCGATGTCAGTGCAACGTAAAGAACCACAGGTGGTCCCTCCACTGCGGCGTCCGTCATAGCCGGAGTCGCTTTAGGACGTTAAACATGATAAACCAATGCGCACATGTACCTAGGTAGTATATAAAGCTGCAGAAGTGCACTTGTGCCCCAGATACGAAAAACATTAAAATAAAACGGCGGCAGCATGGCACCCGCTAAACAATAATTTAAACTCATGTTCGTAGCAGGGCGATCCACGCCGAGGTAAGAAGAAACTGGACGAGCGGGCAAACTCGGGGCGAGAGTCGAGCTGCTCTCGCGTGAGTTACACGACATAAGGCCAGAACAATCGCTCTGTAGCACTTTTATTATTCAACATTATAGCAGTCCGGCTACTCCACGTATTAACGTACCTTGGATGAAGTGAGCAGAGCAAATCTGGGAGCTCTTGGTAGGCTCCCAGATTTGAAAAACACCGTTGACGAGTAAACGTAATGAAAACAGTCGATGCTCCAAGAGCTACTCGCCGTCACGCAACACACTGAATTCCACAATGTCGCACTTATGTCGATATACCCGAAAATTAACACAGAATATCCGCAGGAGGAGCGCGCGAGCGAACAAATACCAACAAAAACGAGCAAAAGGAACGGCTACCGGAAGTTTCCTAAGGGCGCCGGATGCCGGTGCACAGCGTTGCCAGAGCGCGGTGGCACTGGATGAAACCGCCTATAGCCTGTCCATATATATGCAATACCATTTATGGAATAAGTGAGGACCGATCCGTATCTAAAGCCCCCAACAATGCAACTAACAAGGAATCATTATGCACATTCATTAACCCTTTCTGCATTAGAACAAACATTTTTAAGTATTCCTTCGTCCCCAGAACAGTAAGCGACAGGAACCACCTGCTGCCATACTTGCTAACAATACTGAGAGCTTTGATAACTTGCTGTACGATTTTGTAATTTTTTTGTGTACTCCATATTTTTTTTCTTGCTTTATTTCACTGTATTGTATAACAGATCTGTGCTTTTAAAAGAACTGGTGGCGCCACCTTATGATGCCAAATTAAACCAGAAAGAGCACTCAGGGGCTAACTTTTTTTCGTCGCAGCTACACTAAGCCTATAGATAACGAAGCCAAGGAAAGCATAGGAGAAATCATTAGTTTTTTAAATTGGAACGCAGAAATGATAAGGCAAAGGGAAATGAAAATGAACAAAAAAAAAGCTTGCTGCCAGTGGAAGCCTAATCCACACCCTCCCGTGCTTATTAGGTGCATTTCACAGAATTGTGATACAGATTTTATTGCCGAGTTAGAGTTGTAAACTTTATACATAATTTTTTTTTTTTCAAATTCGTAATATCCAACAATCTTTGTTTTTGTTACTGACAGCCTAAGTCCAGAATTCCCTTGCAACAGTCACTAGACTAACTTATTCATTTAAATGCAACAAATCTCGTCAAATTCAGTGCAGTGGTAGCCGAGAAAAATGATATCACCATTCCGGTGTATTTAGATAGGAGCCATAGAGCTATTGCTTCCTTGCAACGTCAGCGTTATTCTGACATCATGGCACAGAGCAATATTTGCTAACATCGCGTCACAAAAAAGTTAGGTACAATATCGCTAATAAAAAGAAAAATTGACAAGAATGCTCCGGCTTCATTGATCATAGGGACAAAGTGAACCAGTGCATCATGACGCTTCCACCACATGGGTACCAAAACCCAGACTGGGTCATAGAAACAAGCATTAGAGCAAATTATTAAATTTTCTAGGCTGCTGCAATCTGCATCACCAGTGCTACAGACAGACCAGAAATACTCACTCTAATCTCACAGCACTCAACCAGAAAGGGTCAGAAGGAGACAATGTAATCAGCTGTTTCTCGCGAAAATCGTGTGATCAAGTCGCTGTACTAGCATGGCTTATATCCCCAATAAATGCTGCCCAAAAATAGCGCTCACATCATTTGCCCCTTGTTAATCCCTGTCTTATCTGCTCTGTCATACAATCACTTGTCCCCACAAATTTCGGACAGTGATGCCAATTTTTTTGCAGGAGAGAGAGCAACTTGTGCACGGAAAGCACACTTAGCCATGCTTCTCTTACTGAGATGTAGCACAAATACATAGTCACACCCTGAAAAACGTGCAATCATAATGTCTTTTTGAGCACAGAGTTGCATATAAAATTACCAGCAAAAAATCCGGCACTAGTGTTCATGGCAACTGCAAGCATGGCTGTTCAGACCGTATGGGAACGATGGGCATTGTGTACATCATCACTATCAGCCTATTTTTATGCCCACTGCAGGACAAAGGCCTCTCCCAGACATGGATTTGCATACAGAACACAGACATGTGTACATGGATTTGCCTAAACTATGTTTTTAAACACCTTTGTGGCATTGTAAATTGATCGGATTCACAAAAATATTGCATTAGCATCTGCAAGAATTGACAATGACCATGCATGCGTGCACAATCTGTTTTCAGCATTTACATAAATGTGAGCACTTAAAGATTCAGGCCCATAGAGGCAGTTAAGGCATAATAAAGACGAAGAATGCCTGAAGCCACAAGACAAATGCAAAGAAGAGACAAATCAATGTACTAACCACCATTCTGATGGTAGATGAACAATTGCAGTGCTAGAGCTCCCTCTACTAGTTTTAGTAAAAAAACTTCATGATGGACCCTCGCTCTCGGGACAGAAGTCCCGTGTCACAGAGAGGTGACAGTGTCGAGGAAGACATGCAGTTTGAAACTGAACTATGCAATAAAGAAATGACTCCTCATCCTGGCCCTGCGAAAGTGGACGTCCAGCGAAGCTGTGGAAAACTGCCACTACAACTGCTGAGGGAGGTATTCGATATAAATGCGAAATCATTGTATGACCAATGAAGCGAAGAATCCAGTGTCAACATCCGATGGTACCAAAACCCATGTGACCAAGCGGTGACGTCACATTTGACATGATGACAAAACGCGATTATGTCATCGCCTCAAACGTCGCATGACGACGTCATCACACCAAGCGTTACATTACGTGGTAACGGCGTCGCCACGTCACGATATCTCCTGATGACTTCATCACGTTAAACGTGACGCGCTTACGTCTTCGTCAAGTGACGATGTCACCAGATGATTTCATGCTACACCTCAAGCGGAAGCAGCACACAATGCGCTTCCAGTGTCTTTGCAATGTCTCCGGGATTGGCCCACATTTTTGCGCGAGCAAACCCCCCCCCCGCATGCGGACCCTAAAAATCCCGACCAACTAGAGGCTAACAGCTTTGCTGTAAAACAACCAAAGCCATACCATCCTATCTTCGTACACTTTCATGAACTTTAGCTCAACATAAGAACTCAGGAGTTGTGCAAGTGGACTAATCCATGAAACAGTTTCATCGAGGGTGTTTAGTTTATTAATTTTGAGTGTGTTTACGCGAAATGTTTGCCGAATGACCAATTCATAGGGTTTTCACATTACCAAGCAACGCACAGACTACGAGAGACATTGCAGTGGAGAGCTCTGGGTAATTTAGAGCACACGGGCATTCTTGAAGGAGTATTCACACAGAAGACTCCTTCAAGGGAACAGGGGAGGGATCATCCACCAAACCTTCCCTGTGAGGCATCAGAGTCTGTTCCTGCTGTGCTCTACATCCATGGAGATGTCATTCTGATGTCCTCTCACACAAAGCCGAAGGTGCTTTGGTTTCATTAGCCCAACTTACACACAAGTAATAACAGAACGGCCTTTGCCACCTTTATTACACAAAGCTAGGGTTACGGGCATTTCATGAGTGCCGCAATTACATGTTTCTTTATAATACAGTACTGTTAGCAGAAAGCCACACTAAAAACCTGGCCAAGATTTATGTAAGTGAAGGCACAAAATAAGAATCATGAATTCAGGGATAACAGTATTGAATCATGACAGTGACCATAATGTCTCTAGCCAGATATAACAGGTACCAAAGTTACCAGAATATGCCTCAGTGTAATGAAAGACTGTTAGACGTCAGGGGTCAGGATAATGTAGAGAATGTGCTGGATAAAATTCAGGGAAAAAAATTACTGGCCAAACCCATCTCACAATGACTGATGACATTAATGTGATTAGCATTCAAGCAATGTAGCAAAACGTCATATAGCTGAAGACAACTTCATTTACAATCTGCAGTGGGCAAAGGAGGCCGAGATTGCTAATCGTATTAATACGCCCACACACCCCCCCCGAACCGCAGCGTCCATGTCTTCAGATGCCCACAGGAAAGCTTCACTAAACGCAGCCTCCGAACTGCGTACAGTTTTGTCCCACTGGCACTGTAGAATAAGCGTTAGCCATATTTAACTTCGAATGAACTATGGCACGATTGCATAGGCATCTATTCCAGGCATAAAACTTATTGTCTGCTAGAAGAGCACGCATTCTCACTTTTATTAGTCAGGCATGAACGTGTGGAGTGCACTCCCGGCAAATCGATAGAGGATGATACTGACACCAAAATCGGGGAAGCAGGCTAAGAATGCCATTGCATTAAAAGGCCAGCTGCGGATAACTATACAAGCCTAAAGGTGGCCATTTTTTTGGAAAAATTTCACAATTCCATGCAAAGTTTACTGCTAGATCTGCATGCATAAGGATACAGTGTTACAAAATGAAGTATAAGCAGAAAGACGACACACACAGACTGCAGCAACCACCGGGCATATTTTGGTAGTGTCACCACATCCAGCGTATGCTATGGATCTTGGATTTAAAGTTCAACACCAGTGAACTTATCAGGAACAAAATAGAAGATAATTAATGTGTGGTTACAAATAAGCATGGAGGAAACACAGGAAGTGGTGGTGATGGTAATAAGGTTCAATGGTGAAAAGGCACCTCAGGCTGTTAACAGCACCAGGACAACAAAGGAAGGTCTCACCAGTTTGAGAGTAAGCCAAAAATAAAGTATTTGAGAAGAAAAGTGAAATGGTGTAAATGTATGGAGACCTGAAAATATTTACTTAAAATTATGGAGTTACACATACTAACCACAATCTGATTACAAGGCACGCCGTAGTGGGGGACTCCGAATTGTTACCACCTGGGGTTCTTTATTGTGCACCAAATGCACGGTACAATGGGTGTTCTTGCGTTTCGCACCCATTAACATGCGGCCACCGTGGCCGGGATTTGATCCCGCGGCCTCATGCTTAGTAGTGCAATGCCGTAGCCACTAAGCCACCATGACGGGTTAGAGGCCTAAACACATTTGAAGAGATAATATGAAAGTGGCAAAGTTTACGTCAACGCAAAAAAGAGCAATTGAAAGGAAAGATAACCGTCTGCCAACTGTGCATGTGTAAAGCTGTTTTTCAGGAAACAAAGGCGTCCTAAAGTCGGGTTACTACTGCCTACGAGTTATCAGGCTTCATTTATTTACAATACTGACAATCTCGTACAAGGCTTCATGAAACATCTTCAAACCAAATATGTTATACAGAGATTAGAATCCTATAGGAGCAACGGTGAAATAGAAAATTTCAGCAGCAAACACCACAATCAATATGTCATTAAAATACACATGATTATGGAACCACATACTAAAACATACCAATAACATATATCTTAATATGCTGTAGCAGTGGTATGCATGTCTCTTCTATGTGCACCCATCATTTTACGCTGTTATTATCCTTATATGCTGCAATACATACATAGAATACATTCCCGCACAAATTTTCGGGAAACTGCATTCTTCTTGGCCAGCTACCTCAGAAGGGGCCGACGCTTAACCAATTCTCTGCATGATATTAACAACTTAAGAAAAAGAAGCTACGGTGTCACAACCACCACCCCACTCACAGAGGTTCCTATTAATATCTTTTTTTTGTAACAAATTTTCTGTTTCCGACTTTCCCAGCATAGTAATATAGCCCAATTTAAGACAGCTACTCAAAATATGAAGAATTGAGATTACAGTTAATGTGGTTATTTGTAGAGCACTGACTGCACGGGCCTGATTTTTAAGCCCGAGCCCGGCTCGGGCCCGCTTTACGAGGCCCGAGCCCAGCCCGGGCCCGTAATACAAAGCCCGAGCCCGGCCCGGGCGCACATGGCCAAGATTAGCCCCGGCCCGTGGTTCGAAGCCCGGGCCCGACCCGGGCCCATGTTACTGAGGCCAGGCCCGGCCCGGGCCCGGGCGTAAATTACTAAGTTTAGCTATAGGGCCCGCGTGTGCATGACCAGGCCCACCCTGTAAGAAAAAAATTCTATTTTTACTTACAGATTGTACCGTATCTGGCAGCCTCACCTTCTCGAGGTTTAATCAGCTGCAGTATATAAGCAATAAAAGGCCAAAATCTGTTTCTCCCACGGGAACATCTGTATTCTGGCCCATTGCCTGTGCTGCTATTTTTCCACTGGTACACAGGCAAGGAGACACAATCTCTCCAATGCTATTCGCTGCATGCTTAGAAGAAGTATTCAAGCTCTTAGACTGGGAAGGATTAGGAGTGAGGATCGATGGCGAATATCTCAGCAACCTTCGGTTTGCAGATGACATTGTCCTATTGAGCAACAATGGAGAGGAATTACAACAAATGATTGAGGACCTTCATCGAGAAAGTGCAAGAATTGGGTTGAAGATGAATATGCAGAAGACAAAGATAATGTTCAATAGCCTGGCAAGGGAACAAGAATTCAGGATCGCCAGTCAGCCTCTAGATCCTGTAAAGGAATATGTTTATCTAGGTCAATTACTCACAGGGGACCCTGATCATGAGAAAGAAATTTACAGAAGAATAAAATTGGGTTGGAGTGCATACGGCAGGCATTGCCAAATCCTGACTGGGAGCTTACCACTGTCGTTGAAAAGAAAAGTGTACAATCATTGCATTCTACTGGTGCTAACATACGGGGCAGAAACTTGGAGGTTAACAAAGAAGCTCGAGAACAAGTTAAGGACCGCACAAAGAGCAATGGAACGAAAAATCTTAGGAGTAACGTTAAGACACGGGAAGAGAGCGGTGTGGATCAGAGAACAAGTGGGGGTAGACGATATTCTAGTTGACATTAAGCAGAAGAAATGGAGCTGGGCAGGCCATGTAATGCGTAGGATGGATAACCAGTGGACCAGTAGGGTTACAGAATGGATACCAAGAGAAGGGAAGCGCAGTCGAGGACGGCAGAAAGTCAGGTGGGATGATGAGGTTACGAAATTCGCAGGCGCAAGTTGGAATACGCTAGCGCAAGACAGGGGTAATTGGAGATCGCAGGGAGAGGCCTTCGTCCTGCAGTGGACATAAATATAGGCTGATGATGATGATGACACATGCACTTACCTTGATTTGTACGATACGGTTCTATGATGTCATTTAGCATGCAAATATACAGGGTCTTTCATGTTAGCTGAACCAAGTTTTTAATTGTTACCTGTGGCAGATAGCACAATTATATTCCTTGATCTAAACTACTCGATGAGGTGGCCATTACTTCCAGGAGAAATCAAAACGCCTAGTAATTGAAGAATTAACACAATTATGCCAATTAAATTTTTCATTATTTAACGGCACATCTTTCAATCTACGAATTATAGCCGCTGAGTTCGCTAGGCGTATCCACTTGGAACGAATTCTCAGGACTGAACCAGTTTCGAGATATTAATTTTCAAAGTGTCCGACGAAGTGCATGGGCGTTCCAGTTGACTTTTTGAGGAAAACGCTGTTTTATGCATTGAAGCACAAAAGTAACTGGCCTTAGCGCTAAAATAATGCAATTGTATCGACACTGGTAATAGTGCAATTGCAAAAGCGGCAACATGATAATGGTTTGTGGAGTGGTTCTTTGTATGATTTATTTTTCCTTACGCGGAAACAATTTTCGTTTTTGCAGAAAAGAAAAAAATTAGCGTAGCTTGCACTGGCGGCGTAATGCTAAAGAGACAGCGGAGCTGATGGGCACCTAGCTAGTAATGGCTTTTGGGCTAGGCTAAGCACTACCAAGTCGTCCCCACCATTTCCCGGAATTTATTATTGATTGATTATCGATTAGCTATTGATTGGCTATCGATTGTCTATCACAAGATATTGGCCACGTATTTGGGATAGGCTAAGCACTTCCCAAGTTATCCGAATTTATTGATTATTGATCAATTAGCTATTGATTGGCTATTGTAAGGTATTGGCCATGTATTTGGGCTAGGCTAAGCACTACCAAGTCATCCCCAGCATTTTTGGGAATTTATTGATTATTGATCAATTATCGACTAGCTATTAATTGGCTATCAATTGCTTATTGATGACTGACTAAGTAGTCCCCACCATTATTAGCTAGACTTATCCAGGATCAGCTTCGCTAGTTCACAGGTGTATGTGCCATTGCGCGTGGACCCTTTCTGCACTGCTGCCAGGATCGGCCCACATTTTTGGATTCAGCAGAAACATTACGCTCGGCTGAAGCAGCTCCGCTGTTAAAAATGAGAACTTCATCTGTTTTACTATTTTCTTTGATAAGATATACAGTCATCTGATAAGATATACAGTCAAAGAGCGGTGTGAATCAGAGAACAAACGGGGATAACCGATATTCTAGTTGACATGAAGAGCAAAAAATGGAGCTGGGCCGGCCATGTAATGCGTAGGATGGATAACCGATGGACCATTAGAGCTACAGAATGGATACCAAGAGAAGGGAAGCGCAGTCGAGGACGACAGAAAACTAGGTGGGGTGATCAAGTTAGGAAATTTGCAAGCGCAAGTTGTAAGCAGCTAGCGCAAGACAAGGGTAATTGGAGATCGCAGGGAGAGGCGTTCGTCCTGCAGTGGACGTAAATATAGGCTGATGATGACAATGACAGTCATCTTGCACGTGTCACATCAGCTTGTACAGAATGCATTGAACCATGCAATGCATAATGGTCACGTGTGCTCGAAGGCCTACTTAGGCCCTTCAGTGAGCGAACCCGAAGCTGGCCCAGGCCCGTGGCTTCAAGCCCGAGTCCAGCCCGGGCCCGCGGCCTCAAGCCCGAGTCCGGCCTGGGCCCACGGCCTCAAGCCCGAGCCCGCCGACAAACACTTCGGATGGCACGGCCCGCGGGCCGGGCCCGGGCTTTCGGGTCGGCCCGGGCCCGTGCAGTGCTCTAGTTATTAGTACCAAGCTACCAAATGAACACTCCCCATTTCTATCACCCTTAACAACCAGACGAATCCAACACTACCATGAGTATGCACTCACACCTTTCTTTGCATCAACGGACACATACAGGTTTTCTTTTTTGCCATATGCGATTCGCGACGAAATTTCTTGCCGTAAACATTTTCATAAAATTACTGCTACTGTTTATTCACTTTCATTGCAATTTACTTCCCTTATGATGCCCACCCTGTTTGGACCTTGAGTCCGCAGCAAGTATTTAAATTGAATTACCAGAGTGAACACTGGTGCTACAATTGTTAGCTACGATGGGAATAAGGGTTAGCACGTGGATTGGTCCAACCTTAGTGCTCCCGGCTTCAGACTATTATTACGGCTTTACTACGCTTTATTCGACTAAATTTTGAAGCAATCATGTTTTTCTAAAACACACAAACGCAATAGGACTCTGCACACATGTGCAATTGTTGCATTTCATAATGCATTATTTTGTTCAATATGACCAACTAGCATAATTGCAGTAGTTTGACGGTATCTATTCTGTAACTCTAACGGTCCACTGGTTATCCATCCTACACATTACATGGCCGGCCCAGCTCCGTTTTTTCCCCTTGATGTCAACTAGAATATCGGCTATCCCCGTTTGCTCTCCAATCCACACCGCTCTCTTCCCGTCTATTAACGTTAGGCCTAAAATTTTTCGTTCCACTGCTCTTTGTGTGGTCTTTAACTTGTTCTTGAGTTTTTTTGTTAACCTCCAAGTTTGTGCCCCATATGTTAGCACTGGTAGAATGCAATGATTGTACACTTTTCAATGACAGTGGTAAACTCCCAGTCAGGATTTGGTAATGCCTGCCGTATGCACTCCAACCCAACTTTATTCTTCTGTAAATTTCTTTTTCATGGTCAGGGTCCCCTGTGAGTAATTGACCTAGATAAACGTACTCCTTTACAGACTCTAAGGCTGACTGGCGATCCTGAATTCTTGTTTCCTTGCCAGGCTATTGAACATTATCTTGTCTTCTGCATATTAATCTTCAACCCCACTCTTACACTTTCTCGGTTAACGTCCTCAATCATTTGTTGTAATTCCTCCCCACTGTTGCCGAACAGGACAATGTCATCTGCAAACCAAAGGTTGCCGAGATATTCGCCGTTAATCCTCCTTCTAAGCATGCAGTGAATAGCATTGGAGAGATTGTGTCTCCTTGCCCTGAACCCTTTTTTGATAGGTAACTTTCAACTTTTTTTTTTTTTTTGTGGAGAACCAAGGTAGCTGTGGAATCCTTGTAGATATTGTGAGTGACATCTTTGTTAAAGATGTCACTGGTGTTAAACTTTCAATCGTAAGTGGCCTTGTAAATGCCGGTATTGCAAATGGCCATCTACCACGAGATGCACCGGGCTATCCGGCCAGGCGCCACAAGGGCGAACAGGGGTGCGGCTACTTCGCGGCTACGCCAATCGCTCTCTCCGCTCGGCGCTGCCCTCACCACAGGCAAAAACAAATATATATATATATATATATATCGAGGAAAATGTGAATCAAGCTAACCGGCTTCTGAGAGTCGAGGTACCGTCGAAGCGGCGTGTTCAGCGCGGAGAGCAACTTCAAATGCGCTGCCCCCCAGAGGGAAGGCGAAACAAGTTGAAGGCGCCCGCCACGAAAGCAAAAAGAGAAAGAAACCGGGTCAACACAACGCCACGCCGACGACGCCACACGGAAGACGTGGTCACCCCGAAGAAAACCCCCCTCCCTCGTTTCTTCCTCTCGCTCGACCGAAACCACGCCGCGGCTCGCGACAGTTGAACGTCGATCGCAAAACTGGGAACCTTACGCAAAAAGCCGCACCGATGAAAGGGCCTTCGAGTGCGGACGTCGTGCTATCTTCGTTCGCGTCACAACGGGAACAGGGAGTCGAAAGGTAGGGGGGGGGGGGGAGAGGGGGTGCAACGGACTCCGGTCGTGCCGCGCAGAAAACGTGAAGTAACACCGCTAGCGTGGTGTAAGTGGGAAGCGGCGCAGGCGCTTACGGGGTTCCACGATCAACAAAGGGGGCCACATAAAAAATAAGAAAAACGAAAAACACCCGAGGTCGCGACTCTCGCTGATCGACCACCGCAAACAGCAAGGGGGAAGAAACACCGCAGAACCGATGCGATCCGCCGCGTAAAACATGCAGCAAGGGCGCAGGCGAAGAAAATAGTCGAGGCCCACCGATGAGCTATCGGGTTCGGCAGGGACTGAAGCGAAGCGGCGCTCCTGCGACACGACCACGCGAAGCGGACCCGGCTTCGTTTATCGCCACCGGCGTCGTGCGCCCCCAAGTCGCGGGACACGACCGATCGGCGGCCCGAAAACGTTATCGGCGGCGGCTCCAAACCCACGCCTCCATATGGCCAGGCACGATCCTGCGGCCGGTGCATCGCACCTCGCAGCCAAAACTACACCGGGGGCGCGCGCTAGCGCTCACCAAGGCCTACCTGCTTGACGATGCACCGCTTGAGCGGCTGCGGTTGTTGCGGTTGGGGCGGCTGCGGAGCGGACATGACGGCGAGAGGCTGGCTCAAGACAGGGACATGCAGAGACGAGGCTGACGTCCACACGTGCTGCTAAATGCTGCTGCTGATTGGCAACCGAAATGGAACCTGGTTCCGCCGGTCACCGGGTCCTGGGTCGGGCTGGCCGGGGTGAGGGGAGATCCGCAACGCAGGGGCCGCACGGACGCGTACACTTGCGCACCTGAGCGAGGGCTCAAACTCCGAAATACGGGGTCCAACACGGGGACACGACTCAGGCCGCTTCAGCTGATGTGGCCGGTCCGGAGGGAAAAGGACCCGACGGCTGCGCGCCGGACGCCGCTTCGCACCCGACAATTGCATTTGTAAGCATTTGGTTTTAACGCAAAAGTGGTGTTTTTCTTTTTTCAAGAACATGTACTGTATCTATAAAAAGAAATAAAGTTGGAATTACGCGTATCTTATTTGTCATCAATATCTTGAATACTAAACTGATGACGTCATGAGGCTATGCTGAATTAGTACGCCACTTTTGTTTACAGCAGCCTCGCATACTGTGGCACGCATGGCGAGCGGTACGTAACGTTGGGTGTTTTGCTTCGTAGTTGCTTTTCGTTGCTCTTACTCGGAATTAAAGCGCTGTAATGCTCTAATAGCCGCTTGAAGGGATTGTCATGGTTGCGCAATTTCATTCTAATGCGCTCGTTTCGTTGCCGTTTCAGCTCCGGACGGCGATGAAATCGTATCCTTTTCCTCTGGTCGATAGGTGGAACTTCGGGAACGATAATTCACTTGATGTAGGTCGAGCGCCTAGGGTGAAAATGTTATGAACTCCGTCGCGCAACTATCCCCGTGAGGAAGCAGACCATCCGCTCTACTCGTAGCCGTGGCTGCCGTGGCATTTCTCTCGGAGTGTGGTGCCTGTGGTGCCGTACCTGTGTTGTTGCGCTGAAACCGAAAATATCCGCATTACGCGTGGTGGTGCTGGCGGCTGCGAGCGCTTTCGTTCAGTGCAGTGCAGTGCTCGATCGTGCGCTGTGCATTCGTACGTGCGCTCTACACATTTTTGCTCATGCGCGATCAAGGCAATGCGCATGCGTGCGACAAGCGCGCCGGCTTCCGCCGACGTCACGACGTGCTGGTAAGTGGTTCTTGAGGGAAAGGGAAAGGTTGGCGCTATCTTCTGCAGCCCTTGAGGGAGCACGGCTCAGCGCCAAAAGAAATGTCATGCTCGAGCCTTTTGAATTTCCGCGCGCCCGGTAACACTTGAGCGTACATGGGTCGGGAAGTTGAAATTATATTGTATATTCTGCAAGTCGTGATTTCCGATAAATGCTGGCAATGGAAATACACATTGAACTCTTCAGACAATATAGCAGTGAAGCACTCGTTTTCTCTCTCTCTCTCTCTCTCTCTCTCTCTGTGATTCGACCTGCACAACATCAGTCACGCAATGCTAGTTAGCTTGCAGTGTCATGTTTCCTCAGAACATTTAAGTGTCCTCTGGTCCGCCTATTTCAAGGAAATGTTGATTTGTGCAAAATTTTTAGAAGTCCACAAACTGTCGCATCACTTTCAACTCGTTCCCAGATTACCGTTCATGTTCTGTGGATGTCCATAGATGTTCTAAACATTGCACATAGCCTATAGGGGGTATGCACTGAACCTTTATCCGCGAGGCGGCGACAGCATCACCGGGCAGCCGCGCCATGTTTACGGTCGTTGGTTCGTCCGTGCGTCGCGGAAGTATTGGAGATCACTATTGTCCAAGCCGTCGTGGGGAGTTCGCACACAGCAGTGTTATTACGTATAAAGTACTTGAATTAGTGTATCTGCGTGCACGGAGAGACTATACGTGCCGGGATCATACGCCAATGCAGCATAATGGTGATCTGCGCGGTGTCGCCGTCTTCTTTTATGAGAAGCCATGGTGCGAGTAGCTTTTTTTATTGAATGGCTGTGAATGACGAACCTGCGAGTACAAACAGACAGCTTAAGCGTCGAGATCTAAAAATTTGAATTGAATTTGAAAATTGTGGTGGCTGCAGGCCGAGTTGGAGCACTTACTACTTTTCAAAATAAAACAATGTTAGCACTAACTTGTACGACGACAATGAATGGCATTCAATTTTAATTACGGGGCTGCGTAAATGCTGACAGTCATTAAAGATACATTATACTTGTTTCTTTCGAAAGCTGCGCGTCTCTAACCAGCACTAAACACATGCACGGCACACAGTGGTTGTGGAGGTCAAAAAAACCATTTGAAAACAACCGCTGGCAACTGCTGCATCAAATCCCTCTCCGACCGCGACATCCCATTAACATGGTTATGGGATGCACACACAATTCACGCGGCTATTTCACCAAAAAAAGAAAAAAATACAAACAAAAATAAATGACCGAAGCTTGCTCACCTTTCCAAAAACAACAATTTGACGAACGGCTGCTGCACCCAGCCGCTTTTCAAATAATCACAGCCTTCCATGGATTTCTATGATTTTTGTTGCTCGCGCGACACAAAACTTGTGCCATGTACAAAATAGTCCTTGATGTCGGTGAAATCCACGCGAGGCAGCAGCCCGACATCGCGCTGAAGTTCAGCGTCTTTCAGCTGAAGGGGGGGGGGGGGTTGGTTGATGCCGCCGCACAAGCACACTTTTTCTTCGTAGCGCAATCGCTCAGGTTTATCTAAACCGCGTGTGTGTGCATTATAATCACCGAACACACCAATTGACTATAAATACTGAAGTGCAACCTTCCGCTGAATCGCCCGTTGCGCAACTGCTAGCGCCTGGGCCTAGGCCGCCTAAGGACGGCGACCGCCAACATGGTGGCAACCGCGGACGACGGTAGCGCTCCTCGCAGATGACGTCAAATACATACACCCTATAGATATCTAGATTTTTCCAAACATAGTAAATCCATGCCACCGATAATCTAAGTCCCATCAAGATCACGTTGCTACAGTGTTATCACAGCTGGACATATGCAACCTCTAATAGATGCACACTTTAGGCATGCAGAGGTCTATATGTAGAACATCTGGTGGATATTTCCCAGTCCGTGCTAGTAAGTTATATTTACAGGTGTCACATCAGATGTACTATCAAGGACAAATTCAATATGTTCGCAGCAGACGCTATGTGGCAGCGTGCTCACACAGCAAGACCAGTCACATCACATGCACACATCAGTGCATGCGCCCCCAACGAGGAAGCGCAGCGTACTCATTCTGGACAGCCCACGCGGCAGACTGCGCATTTTAAATTAACGAAAGCTTTAAAAGTAAATTGTATAAGAAAATAGGTAGAGTAGCTAGTGTAAATTATGAGATGGAGACATTTAAGTTTCTAACTATAATTTGTACACATGAGGAAACATAATTCTGTCGGGACACGAACGACCTATTGGGGGGAGGGGGGGGGGGGGGGCAACTATTAATGCATGGTTTGAAAAAAATCATTTTGTCATTTTTTACAACATACATGTCATGTGAGCAGCAATGTCACAGCCATGGGCTACCACGTTTCACGACAAAAATTCTCTGAAAATTTTCGACGAGCCTTCACTGTCTAACTAATGCCTGTGGTTCTACCATTCTGCAAAATTTAAGTGCCACATTCAATATGAGTGGTATTTCATGCGTAATGAAGCTCGGGGAACTTAGCGTTTTAAAAGATATAATTGCATGAATTGGAACTATAACACTTTAATTACACCACTCAACCGATACGGCATCTGAAATATATCTTAAAGAAAACTTAAAATGTAGCCAAGGGGGGGGGGGGCCAATATAACGTAGCCCGTAGATCTGTATGATGCCAGTATAGTCAATAAAGAGTAATTCTAAAGTATATTGAACCTCAACGAGACATTGGCTACCTTGCAAAATACATGTTAGTAGGATGTTCTTTAGTAGGATTGTGCGTCTGGTTTTATGTCAAAAAATGGGTGAGAGAAAGGGAGTTTTGGCAAAGTGTGACTCACTATGGTAGTTTCACATGTGAAGCTACTTCAAGTGTCCTTTTGACATCGTGATGTGCAGCAAGTGCCGTTCCCATTGAAGATTGTCATTGTCAAAAGTGTCAATGAACACTTTTTGTGAGCTTCAACCTGTTTGTAGCCACTATGGCCTTTTGAAGGCAATTTGGGTGTTCCTGGTTGTATTGCTTGTGGGGAGATGTGGATGAAAACTTTCTGTACTTACCGTTTGTTTGTCTCTGTGGCACACAAATTCAACCAAAACAAAGCCTGCTCTTACCTGTGGTTCACATTGGGAGAAAATGAGGCGCTTCATGCAAGTCATTAGCAGCGATCCACTGCTCATGGAGCATAATGTGTACAAGCGAGGATGCTTAAAGCATCCTCTTTGGAAAATGCTCGATTTCGGCCACCTCGTCTAATCCAGGGACTTGGGCATTATTGCATGCTAGGAACAGGCATGCGACGTGATAATATACCAACGCTTCCTTTTTATGTTACGATACAGGCTGTAATGCTAAGGACAAAAAAAAAATACTAGGTCAACTGCAGCAAAATTTTATACCGTGTCAAAAGCCTAGTTTCAAATATACTGTGACTATAAACAGCCTAGAAATTTTTAGGTTTTGAGCACAAGTGGAAGCGTTGTCATGGAAAAGCTAGCAAAAATGTATGTTCCTAAAGCCAAAGCTTTAAAAAACGCCCCTATTACCACTGCTCAGAAATGATGCACAGCATGCAACATAGATAACCAGCAGGGCTCCCTGGCAGAACCTTCGAGATTTGTAGTTGCCACTTGTGCCTGCTCTGAAAATCTCTGAGCTAGTGTGCTGGGATTTGCATATCTGCTAACCACCAGGTGAACACGTTTTCTGCTTAGCTACTGTTTAAAAGCGGTTAGTAAGAAAATTAGGCAGTTACCAGCCCTTCAGCATTGCCAAGGTTTCTTTAAACAGCATATAATCTCTAGTTTAGCCAAATATAATAGCAGTTGGGGTTTAAATGAGTACTGAAACATATTTTTAAATTTCTATAAACCCAACCGCATGCTTCTCACACATTGAAGCCCAAAAGCTTCAAAACACTTATTTTGATTACATGCTGTAAAGTGAGTCTCGAAATGCCGTACCCTGTATCATTGAAGCTGTCGTAGCATGAAGCAATATTTGGCGACGTCATGCAACAGTAAGACCTTATATGGTTTTGGGGCTCACGAAAACATAAAAGTGCTGCGCACATTTCTTCTTGCTGTACTTACATGTTTACATGTTGCAACTGCAGCGATCGCAGGAACAGAGTGAGCCAGTGTATCATGCCACCCACCGTCTGGGCACCGAAACCACTGTGTTCATTATAGTATCGTCGTTTGACTGTTCTCCATCACTTCTCTGTGCCCCGTTGCCGCTGCGTTTGTTTCCTTGACGGTCACCCATCAGCTCTCGTCGCTGCCGTACCAAGTGCTGTTGGTGTTTGGCGGTTGGTTCTACGTCCTGTTTGCAGCTGTGGAGCTGTTCCTGCTGCTTTTCAAAGGTGAGCACATGCGGTGCCCCGCATCATGCCTTGCTAATGCAACGAGTTCACAAACTATGAATCTATGCAATCGACCAGGGGCCATGTTCTCAATCCTGCTCGGCTGAGAGAATCTCGAGGAGTGTAGTGTGGCTGAAGTAGCACAAGCAGACGAGCTGGCTTAGTTGCTACTTTGGGGTTCAGTAGCGAGCAGGTCTGGCCTGCTCGAGCACACCGAGGTAACTCGCAAGACTCAGATGTGGCCACTGTGGCTGCTGAGAATTAACGCTCTTTATTTACCCTCGAACAAGACATATATATATATATATATATATATACACACACACACATAACACAGAGGGCGCCACATGCTTCCTGCTTCAGGCACGATAGCAACCTCTCGAGCTACGTGCAGCGTCGGTGCGCTGGTGGTCGATGTCAGCAATGCATTCTCTTATGGCCTCCAAGATTGGCCAGCAGACTGCAGTTGTGGTTGCCACACTTCTGCAACTTTAGCACAGTTTCGAGAAAGTTCACCAATAGGAGAACAGGCTTCTACTGTTCTGTATAAGCTGTGGTTGAAAATTGATTCTAAAATTATGTTGTGCATCTGCAAGAAGAGCAGTAGAGATAGGCTTTGGACAGTTGAAGAACAAGAAATGAATAAACAGGGTTAAAAGAGACTGATTTGTAGGAAGAGGTGCTCATTTACTGTAATATCCTGAGACATGCCCCACCCCCAAAGGAACACCAACCTCCTTTTTTGGCATGAATTGCTGTTTTCCGAAACACTGAAAGATAGCCCGCTTCTCATAATCCTGGGCACAGAGACATCGTGTATGTTCCAGGTGGCTGCAAGCCGATCTTCCAGCCTGCGGATGCGAGTTGCATGAAACCGTTTTAAGGCAGCCTCCAAGAGACACGGGCTAGCTTCATCCGCACTGGGGCAGTAGCGCCCAACGGCCATCTGAGGAAACCTTAACGGCAAGACGTGAGCTTTGTGTCCGTGGCTGGGGCATCTGCGTCCGAGGACGTTGTGCCCCGATCGTTCAAGTGCTGTGAAATATCTACCACCCCTGATGGGTTCGAAGACGGCGAACTCCATGAGCGACTGACATCGGTGGTTCCCCCTACCGCTTCCCTGCTGACCATGTCTGACTGTATGTGTGATAAGGTCACCAGCATTTTGTTCGACAGTGACAGAGACTGTTCCTTTGAAGGTTTTGAGGAAGACTGAACAAGAGCGTATAAACAAACATTCACAACCTTTGGCTACAATATTTGTATTTCTTCTTTAATTGCGAAGCATTTCTTGGCGAACATTTGCTACTTTGACATTATCTATCTATCTATCTATCTATCTAGCCGCCTACAACTTCGTGCTCTCATGGTCGTTTCGTTAACTTGGTATGTACCAAAATTGGCATACTATGATAACAGTATATGACGAACATAAATGATATGTCATAACATGAATGTCATAACATGCGTGTCATGTAGGTCATGAAACAGCCGCGTACATCTTGGTGCTTTCATGGTCATTTCATTAACTTGGTAGGTACCAAATTTGACATATTATGACAGGAGTGTATGACTAACATAAGTGATAGGTCATGACAAATGTCGTGACATGCGTGTCTGTAAAGGAAACACTAAAGGATGATGGTAGAAGTCATAGTCATGACCATGACTCAGGAAAATGACAATGACTCAGCGAAAAAAGAATAACACTCAAAAACCACTGAAATGGGTTCGTTAACTTGGTATGGTACCAAAATTGGCATACTATGATAACAGTATATGACGAACATAAATGATATGTCATAACATGAATGTCATGGCATGTGTGTCATGTAGGTCATGAAAGAGCCACCTACGTCTTGTTGCTCTCATGGTGGTTTCGTTAACTTGGTAGGATCCTTGCACACTGCTTCACATAACATCGATTCCCACGGAGCGTGGGATCTGCCGGCTTTTTTTTAGAACTTTTTTTCGGTTGTAGTATGTCAAAAGTTAGCTCACTCCCTCTTTTCACCCGATTCACTGTAGATTTTTGGTGGGATATCATGGTAGGCATTAAAAGTGTGAGACTCAATGGGTAATGCAAGCATTGGGTACAGACAAAGTGGGGCTGCTTGCTGAAAGCTGAAAGACAGATTGACTGAGCATAAAATAATTAAATTGAGGAAATGGAAATAAAATTGACTATTGTTGGTGACAGCCTATGAATTCAGTAGTAAACGCTCCACCCACAAAAATGCAGTGCATCTTCCATTCACCTTTGAAAGAGAGCCAAGCCAGCCGGAGTCCGCTCACAGCTTAGTGACTTTGCTCTGCTAATGTAAATGCTGGGCTAATAGGAAAGTAGAAGCTCGACAGGGTACAGCCTCCCGCATGTTTAGCTATGTCGCGTGAGAACACTCTAATATGGTCGTGCGTCGACCTTTTATTCTTCGGTTGTCACAAACTATAAAGTCGATAAGTAAGATGGAAAAAATTTATGAAAACATTACTTGTAAGAAAAATAATTAGGTTGAGGGGTATGATCATCTCTGCTCTCACCAGGACTAAAAGCAAAATTTAAAGGGACAGACAATCCTTCAGAATATGACTCGAGATAGCCCTGCTGATGGAAAGATTGTGCCTCGTATTGACTGAAGCGGGCACTGTTTTCCTTAATATTGATTGATTTATGTTTTTCATTCTTCAGGACAAGTAGCAAAAAATGACCGATCATGCTACCTTCTATTGTATGATGCTCCTGGGATTTTTGTTTTTTATAGTGGAATGCAATACATGGTATTATAAGTTCTTCTGTAACTTACAGTGTGCAGCTATATTTTGAATATTTATTATACAAGTAGAAAAGGCGCACTGTGAGAACGTGGCGCTGTAAGCAATTTATTGCAACAGTATTTTATTTTCAGAAATGGCTCTGAAACTATCAAAATGCAGATGATTAACAAAAGTTGTACTCACTCCCGTGAAAGTTGCCCATCGTTCTCTGCTTTCCCAATTTGCGTGGCGGGCTGTTGGCATCACTATCACTTTTCAGGGTTGCCGGTGTCGGGACTGCATTGTTTGAGAGATTACGCTCCTGGAAAAATTCTGCTTACAAAATTTCTATGCGCTTTTTGAAATAACTACTGCAGGTATAAACACTTCTGAGGGTCAGCTTTTCGTAGCGTCATGAAGAACTGGGTCCTTAAGAATCGACTGTCAATCACTTTTACTGATATATTGTAAATTACTTTATTAAGCCAATTGAGCTACTTTTTTCACTGCGGTCCTAATCTATTGCCCTTAGGATATACTGTCGGGGCAAAGTGAAATCATCGAGTTTCACTTCCTGAATGAAACCCAAGAAACTGTCTAGTGTCTTCTTCTGCTCCAACAGCCGTCCTGTGGGGTGCATTCACTTACGGGAGAAAGGGAATTATTGCTCCATAGGGTGACCTTCAGTTACTTGATGGCGAATATCACCAAGAGCCGATCACTCCCATATTTGCTTGTTCTACTGGGACCGTTCAGCGGTGTCGTGCCTTATCTAGGTGTGTGCATGCTTGTGTTTGTCTTGGGCGTTTTGTCTGCAACATCTATCAAGCTCTGCTGATGTTGGTTGGCCTGTGGATGGATCTTCGTCTTCCTGCTGATTAGCTCGCTGCTTGTGGAAAAGAGTTGTCACCTGCGAATGTGGCAACAATAAGCGCTGCTGTTTATACCGTTGGTATGATGAATAGATTTGAGAGCTGGCCTTTGAAACATTGATGCCTGCTGGTTGTACTGTGTTGAACTTGTGGGCATCATATGACTCCACGTTTTGTCTCTGGGTGTTGAAGATTGTTCAGATAAATAAGATGCATCTTCCAATGCTTACTGCCATCACCATCATCATGAACGTGCATTAAAATGCAGTAATGTTACTGATTGGGTCCTCTGTTGTGAATCACCTTGGCCTTGATTGTAAGAACCAAAGTTGGACTGTATGTGGCTGTTTAATTAACATTGTGACCTGGCAGGTTGAAGTGTTCGTCAACGTTTTGACATGAGGCATCATGTCTGCTTCTGTGTTTGCAAGTCCTTGCTAACAGCGTCTGCTGGTTGTTGAAGAGTGCTTCCAGGTTAAACGCAGCATTCAAGCTGTATTTCACAGATAATGTGGCTCTAGCAGAAATATATCAGTTTTATAGCCACTATTGAAGCCCCGATTTTCTTGCAACACAGCCTAGCTGCAGCATTGTATGACTTTCATAGCTTCGTCAGAGCACTCTGAAACGACCTGCTGAGATCTCCTCTTCTTCATGCAGGGCTGAGCTTTCCTTACCCAAGCGGCAACATGGCCTCCGAGGTGTGCCTGCTGGCCTTTCTGACGGTCATCGAGAGTGTCCGTGTCAGCCTGGGTTAGTGCATTGCGCTCTTCTGAAATGTCTCAGCTGTTGCGGTGGCCTGGCTTCTTCAGCTGGCGAGAGGAATTAGCACAACAAATAAAAAAGGATGCACACACAGGCATGGAAGACGAACACAAGGGCTGCTTACAACTGTTCAACAGCCGGAAAGCTTTACATACACAGTTAAACTTTAAATTGATGAACTTCAGTATAACGAAATCCTCAGTGTGACCAGGTGAACTTTTTTTTTAACTTAATATGCCTAGAGCACCTTGTATATTTAACCTCGATATAATGAAAGGTGTTTATCCGCCATTTCAATACAACGTATTTCGCTTCTCTCCTGAAGGAAAGCAGAGGCAATAAATGGAAACTACTGCGGGCGCCATTGGTGAAATGGTCGAATTACAGGCGCTTGTTTGCGAATGCACTTTTCAAATCGCAAGCTGTGCAACACAGAATTGCCACCAAAGTGGAGCATTGTGTTCACCGGCAGTGACAAATATTATTCATCAACTCTTCAAAATGCTGTTTTTGTTCTCTTAATGACTTGCATTCCAGCATTTGTTGGTTTAGTCATGTTTGCTTAACGAGTCGCTCAGGAGCAACTAGTTTTATTGATGCATGCACCGATTCTCACCTCTCTGTCGTTAACTGAGCCAATGTGCATTGAACAGAACTCGGCAAATATTTCACATTTTATACTGGCCAATGATCCGGACAGCTTATGTGTAGCTTATCTAAAATAAAGGGGAAACCAGCAACTACAAGGTCATTCATGCACATTTTGGTTTTTCTCTAACACTGAAATGAATTTTTTTTAACTTGTTTTTACAAAGCTATTAATAATGACTTCATTATTTGCCTTGCGATGTTTGAAATACTGCCCACCAATTAATTCGAGAAAACCGAGTAGCTTTTGAAAACGAAGTTCTTCTTTCTGGGATTTTACATGCCAAAACCAGTTCTGATTATGAGGCACGCCGTAGTGGAGGGCTGCGGATTAATTTTGACCAGCCGCGGTTCTTTAACGTGCGCTACAATGCAAGCACACGGGCGTTTTTGCATTTGCGGCCGCTGCAGCTGGGATTCGATCCCGCGAACTCGTGCTCAGAAGCGCAAGGCCTTAGCTGACTGAGCCACCCCGGCGGGTTTTAAAAACAAAGTACAACAGATTTATCCGATCATGCGGTTTTTAACCACCCAGCACAAATCCTCACTTAACTCGCCAAAATTTTAAAGGAAAAGCTATTTTGACCAAAGAAACAGGAATACAGTAGAACCCCGCTGTTACGTTTTTCACGGGACTGTAAAAAAAATGTCACAGTTTCGCCCTAAGGGCGAAGCAATGAATGCGATAGCAACACAGCAATGCCATACGAAGTAAGGTGAGCGGCTTTGGTAGCAATATGAATTGTAGTAAACATGAGCTGATTAAGTAAGCAGGTGTGCTGCGCCGTAAGTAGACCGACATGAAGAGAGACTCGATGACCACGAGAAGGCGCCTGTGAAACGGTGGTGTTCATGAGAAGAGCTTCCCGTGGGCAGCGCGTGCGAAGGGACACACCTGTAGCGCTGCACTGCCGATCCGGGCAGCATTGCATGTGTAGCGTGCGTTGGAAAATGTGGCCCGACTATTACTAACTGAATGAACAAGCGTGGTGTGAGCACGCACAAACAAACATGAATAGATCACACTGAATGACTGCAGACAACGACTGTCAAAACGCTGGCAGCAAGCAGCGGGCAAAGGTACGTGCAGTCTATCGCTTCAACAGAAACTGAGCGGCGAATGCATGGCGCATAAAGGTCAGAACCGTGTGGAGATAAGCGACGGTGCGAGTGAGCGACGAGCGCGGTTGCTGGCAGAGTAGAAGTGCGCCCCCCCCCCCCCCCCCATCTCCCTCCGGCGCTGGCTTCCCGCTTCCTTGCTTGCGCGTGGGAGATTGAGTGCGTTCGCTCTCCGTGATAGCGCGCGTCCCCGCACGCTTCTGCTCGGGCATACGGCGCGCGGCGAAGATTTTATCTATAGGGAACCTGACGACGACGACGAAGGCGACGGCAGAAATACGGTTGAAGTGTCCATATAATTGGCAATAAAAAATGTAAGAGCCGGGAAACGCAAGAGCCGGGAAACAGGAAAAATTGAGAAATGGGAGTAGTGTTGAACTGCACACAATATTATTTTAATTCTTACGTGTGACAAAAAGTAGTTTCGCCCGACAGCCGAAGTATCGATTGCGATGAGCTATACAAAGTAAGAATAGTAGTTTTATCGTTCGTATAAACTTGTAAACATTCGCTTGTTAACTAATTAACAAACATGGTGTCAGCGCCCACAGGCAAACATGAACACATCACACTCGATGAGCGCGGACACGCGCAGTTAAGCACCGAGAACACGCAGCACGCACAAAGCTACAAAGCACCTACACTGCGTAGACTCCCCCCCACGTAAATCGCTTTCAAGATACAGCCCGCGAGCCGCCGCGCAGTGTGATGCCAGAGCACAACGCTGTCCGCTATCCCTCCCCCCTCATTCCCTCGCCAGTGCCTCGAGCACAACGGAAGGAGGCGCGCTTCCTCCCTGCTTTTCTTTCTTTCGTGCGCGAGATGCGGTCGTCGGCTCCCCTCGCACGCTTTCACTCGCACATACAGCATACGGCGCGTTGGTCTTTATTCTATGGCGCGACACCGTATGCTGTATGTGCGAGTGAAAGCGTGCGAGGGGAGCTGGACAACCGCGTCTCGCGCGCAGAAGAAAGCATACGGCGCGCGGCGACGGCGTTATCGCCCTTGGACTTTATACGGAACATCCATGAGCCAAAACCAATTTTAGAGCCGCAATGCGTCATAGCCACCATCTTTAGATAGCAAATGCAGATCTCAAAGGCCATACTTTTACTGGCGGAAACCGAAAATACGTAATAAGTGTCGCCCCCGGCAATTTGGGCGGCCAATGCCATCGTCAAGCAACCAAGCCAAGCAACATGAAAAGTCAAAATGGCCGCTCGGGCCGGCGCGGTGTTGCAGTTCGCAACGTATGATGCGGGAACGGTCCCACAGTTGCGACGTAAGAGCGGGGTTACCAATGCATTGGGTTCTATGGGAGCTGTGCCGGGACCGGCCGAAAACGACGTAACAGCCGGGAAAACGCAGCACCTGGGAACGTAACAGCGGGGTTCTACTGTATAACTGAAGCACGTTTGGAATCGCAATGACATCGAAACTATCCACCTTGCAGCATTCTGCAGCACTTAGTGTAAAATTTACTGTGCTCATTTGCTGAACATGCTAATTCAATTATTCTCGGTAATATTGGTGCATATTTCATCAAACAAGAACACTTACTGTTGCACTCACTCATAACAAGCTCAAATCATGGCCAATGCAGAATGCACCTGCATATTTCCATGTGTGCACTGTTTTGCTGTTTGTCGGTGTTTTCGTGTTATCGCTCTCATACAAGACACCGCTTGTATTAGGAACATTGGGAACATTGTTGTCACTTTGACAGGGTGATGGACCTCTGATAATCAAAATGTGCACATGTCAAGAACTTTGTTAGTACATTCTTCACAGTTACATGCGCACAGGTTCATCACAGCATAGAAAAGGAATCGAACTTTTGGAACCCTTCCGTATCAGCAAAAGAGGCATTGATTGCATTTGTGATACTTCCGTGTGTCTATTTGGAAGCATGATGCGTTATTTAAATTATTGTTTTTTGCTGTGGCAAACGCAGTATGCATGTGCATTTTATTGCACCTCTCTTCCAGCCTTCTAGGGCTCTGTAATAAATCAGTTGTGAGTGTAGTGTTTGTGGTGTCCAGCCGTCCATTCTTTCTGTCTTACTTGCGGTACAAAGCCTTCATCGAGTATCAACCAATTAACCCAAGAACGAGCTAGCTTAATTAATTAGCCCATTTTACTACACTCACAAGTTGGCAGCATTTGCTTTTTGAGTTGATGGCTACAATAATTATCTTAAAGCGTAATATAGAGACAGTCGAAAACACTTGTTAGATGTTTATATGTTACACAGTTATTATCGAACCAAAATATAATACAGTGTAGACCGCTTATAACGTAAGTCGTGGGAGTTGTAAAAATCCGCGCTGTATGCGGTACCGCGTTATAACCAAAGCATGCTTTTTTCGGCTTTTGCTTATGCGAAACGGGCAACCCACCTTTCAAACACAATTTATTACATACCGTATTTTCGTGCATATAACCCGCCCTTGCATATAGCCCGTACCCCTAACTTTGAACTCCACGAAAAAGAAAAAAATAACCTCGCGTATAACCCGCACGCGTATCCAAAAAAATGAGGACTAGGAAGGTACAACTACGCGCAGTCATCATTTCGTTTTCAAAACAAAATTTATTTCAAAATGACTGCCGCAACATTGTCAGTGCTGTCGTCAGATTCACTGCTGCCATCCGAGGCTTCATCACCGCTTTCTCTTCGGAACCATCTCGCAGCAGCTCTGTTGCCGATTTCTTCAGCAGTGGCTACGATCTTCAGTTTCTCTTTCACTGTGAAAGACTGCTGCCGAGGCACAAACCGGCAGATTCCACGCCCTGTGGGAATCGATGCTATGCGAAGCAGTGTGCGGGGAGCCAACCGAGTTAACGAAACGATCATGAGAGCACTAAAACGTAGGCCGCTCTTTCATGACCAACATGGCACGGATGTCATGACATTCATGCCATGAGTCCTCAGGAGTCTCTTTAGCTGCACCTAAGAGAGTTTTAAGGCGAAAGCCTTAGTCATGCTCATGACTATGACTTCGACCATCAACCTTTAGCCTTTTGCTTCACTTAGTACCACATCCGAATCCATTCCATTGATTTTTGATTGTTAATCTTTTTTCGCTGGGTCATTCTCATTTTTGCTGAGTCATGGTTATGACTTCTACTATCATCATTTAGTGTTTCCTTCCCTTAGTACCCATGCCGAACCCATTTCAGTGATTTTTTAGTGTTAATATTTTTGCTGGGTCATTGTCATGACCTACATGACACGTATGTCATGACATTTATGTAATTACTTATCACTTATGCTCGTCATGCACTCCTGTCACACTGTGCCAATTTTGGTACCTACCAAGTTAACGAAACGACCATGAGAGCACCAAGATGTAGGTGGCTGTTTCATGACCTACATGACACGCATGTCATGACATATCATTTATGTTTGTCATGTACGCTTGTCATAGTATGCCAATTTCGGTACATACCAAGTTAACGAAACGACTCTGAGGGCACAAAGACGTAGGCGGCTAGATAGATGGGCGGACGGACGGAAGAAATGCTTTGCACTTAAAATTGGTGATGCATCCATCCTTTGGACATGATTGGTGACATTAATGCAGTTAGCAATCTTTCTTATGATAGTTGTCTGATCTGTGATTATATGTTTTATATGTTATGACGATAATTATAATAATTATGAAGAGCGGGACATACCCAGTATCACATGCTAGGGGCCCCAAATTGGCGTGATAGGAGAATGATTATATCAGAACCTACTGGAAAGTGCGTGAGGTAGGATGAGAATCCTGGTCACATTAATGGATTCAGTTCCTTAGTATCCACAATTCTTGCTCGATATTTCTTCCGGTTACAACAAAAGGTGCTCCATCTTGCAGGCAAACGGGGAAACCTGACGGAACACAGCCCGTGCCTAGCACTGTCAGTGGTGCTGACGGTGCCGTCGATACTAGGGGCGCTCTACTTCCTGCTGTGGCAGACATACGTGCTGCGGCTGGACTGGGTCCTGGCCGCAGGGCAGGTGGCGCTGCAGGCGCTTCAGACGCTGTTAGCCGTCACCACCATGGTGGCTACCAAGTGAAGCCCCCGTAGATTCAATGCTCCCTTTCACCAAGCACCCACAACACTTTCTAGAGTATTCTCAGTGAATCATTTTCGGTGATACCGTCACTTTCGTGTGACACGGCACCGGATGTGTTGGCATCTAGGGGTAACAGTGTTAGTCACGCAGTGCCAAACACGCTGTCAGGAGGAGCGGCAGGAACGTCATTGCCTGTAGACGCAGATGCGTCCTGGGCCGAGCTAAGTGATGGCATCCCCGAAAGTGATCGACCAAGAATGTCACTCCACTGCTGCCACTGATGCACACTCCAAGAGAAAGAAAACTACTGCTCTCTAAAATCAATTTTGCACCCTTTGGGATTTATCTTGTCCGTAAACAATAATCGTCATCTATCTTGCATGCCTTTCTTTTCTTTAGTAACGCTGCGTACCCAGCACTTGCGTGTCACAAACACCATGTGTATTATCACCGTGACATAGCATTGTTGACAGGAAAGTAGCGAGAGCAGAGTTTTCAAGGAAGGAAGCGCAAACCAGACAGGTGACGATCATTGTTTGGGGACAGATCTTGCTTTTTTTAGAATATGGAGGCAGGATATGAAGTGAGTCCTTTCTTTCTTTTTGTTCTCACTTAAGAACTTGTTGGTAACTCGCAACTGATTCATCTTGAAGCAGCAGTGTGTCATGGACAATAGACGCAACAATGTGGATGCTGCAAATGTTTAAAACAGACAAGCTTTATTCCTCAGGAACTGATGTCCCAGCAAGCATTAGCCAAAGTTCTAAAATATTCTGGTGCACTATAGGAGGATGCACTGGTTAGATTAATTCATCAAATTTTGCAAGTCTTATATATTTAGAGACAAAGTTCCGTTCAAAATTGTACAGCATTCCAGGAAGACATCCATTTCGACAGTATTTATATTCATGCCTATTATGCAGTTAGTCTTTCCATACCATGAAGGAAGCCCGCAAAATGTGAAGATAACGACATAACTGCGTGTTTGCGCAAGGTTGCATTGGTCTCGAACGTGCCATGCATGAACACAATGCATTTAGCCTGGTGTCTTGGCACTCAAAAAAGTCACAGGGCAGTAAGGTGGGTGTTGCCTTCGAAATTCACACCAGCGGTGGTGCCAGTTGCAGGGCCAAAAGCAACAAATGGGGATGTTTACGTGGGTGAAAGCAAAATAAGAACCTAAAATTGCCACAGCCCTGTCACTTTCTCTATAGCAGCAGACTTGATTGAAAGCACTGCCATCGCCATGCACGAATGTGCATTCATATAGTTGTGCAGAAATTTTCTTATTTCGCTGGCCTCCTTTATGATGCAGGAATAAATTATGATGCAATAGGTACAAATGTGATTACTGCTGAATCGGACATTATAACATCCGATTCAGCAGGGTAGCTTGAGGTTTGCGGCCCAAGGTGGCATGGAATGAGCACACAAATTAACTGATGCTTTTTCTTTTTTTGTCTTTCATAATTTCGACTTAGTAGTAGTACGTACTCCTAAGCCTACTTAGTAGTACGTACTACTAAGTAGTAGTACATGGTGCTTCATCTATGCTTGCAATTCCACTTTTGCGTTCTTGTCTCCATTGTCTTTTACATGTTGCTGAATGAATATGCCGAACCCACTAGCCCATCAACATATGCTGTCACGACACATTGCTTAGGAACATAGACAAAACACAGGACGAAGAAACATGCGATAATATCGATGTTCCTGAATGCTGTCAAAAAAAAGTACAGCTCACATCATTTGCCCTTTCATTTACGCTCATTTTGTCTGTGCCTTGGTACAATGAGTTGTCCTCGCAAATTTGCACAACTTTTTTTTTTTTACAAGACGGGGTGAAACTTACAAAATGACAACACAGCCAACTGCAGCAAGCATTTGCACAAAGCCCAGTTAGCCACCTCTATTACTCTGAGATGTGGCACAAATATCTAGTTACACCCTGTAGCAATCATGGTGTGCTTTCCAACACACTTTCGTCGGCAAAAAAAAAGAAATGCATAACACAGTAAGGGTTCTTGGAAACTGGAAAAATGTCCGTGTGGGGGCTTTTCATGCCATTTGTGGATTTATGGTAGATTGCTTTCAGCTGCTGTGGTAGCTCAGTGGTTATGGCGTTCTGCTGCTGAATGTGAGGTCACGGGTGTGGCTCCCAGCGTCAGCTGCCGCATTTCCTGAGGACGATATGCAAAAAAATGCTCACGTACTTTGATATAGGTGCACGCCAAAGAACTCCAGGGGATCAAAATTAATCTGGAGCCGTCCACCACGGCGTGTCTCGTAGCTGTCGTGTTGCTCTGGGACACATGAATCAGCTAATTCGTAGATCGCCTTCAGGACTACCTCTGTTACGACAAATTCTCTGGTTAGCTGAACATTTCGAGGGCCTCAGTTTAGACTTCTGTTAAATCATTGCACTGCTGTGTTTTACCAAAACTTGAAGATTTTGTAAGACAGGACACATTTCTAAGGTCCATTAGTGCCCTTTCTGAAGGTGCTTTTAAGCAGTTCATTTATAATAGAAACATTTAGAAATATATATATATATATTTTTTTTCATTACTGTGTATTATTGCTATATCTGAGCCGACTTTATGCATCTCGACTACACGATGCCACAGACAATACTGGCAGCGGTGTAGCCATGGGGTGGCACACAGGGCACATGACCCTGCCCTCCCCCAAAAAGTTACTGGGTTAGTATGTGACCTTCCCGGTCCCTCTCCCCCTCCTCCTACCCCTCCCCCACCCTGTTGGAGTGGGTGCCTCTCCTGAAAATAATTTCTGGCTATGCCACTGAATACCGGTTATAATTGGTAATTACTATGGTACATTGTTGTTTGAAGGCTGCAGTGTTAGGTAGTGGAGTGTGCATTGCACACTGTTGTGGCCACACCGTTGCAATTCACAGGTCTATAGATTCATGTCCCGTCATGGAGTCATATTCTAAAAAGTGTGCAAGTTTCAGCACGTCACCACTGACTCCACTGGCCATCTAGCATGAAAGGAGACCGCAATGCGCTTAGCTAAATGCTCAAGGACTTCGAAGGGCTGTCATTATGATCTCTAAGCTCAGTGCTCATCTAGGAAAAAAATATATTGCCCTGTAATGTAAGACAACTCCAAATCTTGCATCATAACATCTAGTCATGTCTTTTTACTTGTTTATACAACTGGATGTGATATTTACATGATATATTGCTTATATTATTTATATGTAAATTGTCCTTTGTCACCAAAGGGCTTATGTGTTTTTGATGTCATTGTGTTCATACTTTTGTGTCCTTTGTTCAGAACTTGCAAGCTTTAAAACTGTTTCGTACACACACCTGTGAAATGGAAAGATTGTACACAGTGCTTATTCACATAAAAAAGCATATGTATGAGTTTGAAAACAATAAAAAATTTTTACTATATTGTCGCCTTGATTGTCGGCAGCCCCCAACTACCACCAGACCTTTTGCCTAGTAGTATATTTCTTGACCGCTCATTGTGCTTCTTGCTGGATTGATCAATACCGAGACATCTACATTTCTTAATACAACAGGAGATGTCTCAGTTATGGCAAAAGCAGCACACGGGCGTGAGCACCCGTATGCTACGTTGTCTGCTGCGCTGCTGCTTCGCACCTGTACGCCTGCACCAAGGCAGCACCAACAGTGGAGTGGGTGCAGCAAAATCACGAACCAGCCCTGCACCGTTCCTGCACCTTTTGAAACGAACGGCGTGGTTCAGCGGGTGTCATTGCTGCACCGCTGAAACAATCGAATGGCAGGGTGCTGTACCTCGTGAACTGGTTCAGGCGGTGCAGGCAAATCGAACGTTCGAGAAAGCTTTGTGGCCATCATTGCACTGCTTTACGCGGTTTGATCCCTGTAAATTGAGCTCGTCCCTTCGGAGTGAATTTCAGCAGTGCATTTTATGCTTATAATAGCAACTTCTTCCTGGAAAGCCACCTTCTGTACGTCTCATCCACTTGCTTGTAACATATTATAGTCCGCCACAAGAACCGGCGTATTCAGCATAGTATGGCCGATGGCCGTATTGGGGGCGAGGACAGAGTTAGTATGCTAGTTGGGTATATTAACAGCCCCCGGAAAGTAAAGCTAGTTTCGCTTTCAACTAACATGCACGCTCCTAGTGGTTGCCGGACATCTTAGGTTGTTGTTCTCATTTCTCTTTTCGTTAATTTCAAATCGGGCGAAGCGCGGGAAGTGGATCGTGCGGTCCGTCGAGCTTGCCTCCGCTCACCCTTGCCACTTGCTCAGCGATATCACAAGTCATATCGCGCTTGGTCGTCTGCTTCGGTTGTCGTCCCAAGTGTGAAGATAGGAAAGGTAAGACAGAGAATCTTGATCAGGCGTGCAACGAACGGAAGACGCAGGAAACCAGGTCGACCAAGGATGAGACGAAAATGGCTAAATCGGGGCATCACATGCGTTGCGTGGCTCTGTGGTGTTTGAACACCGGGAATTCCAGTTCTCCAAAGTTTTTTCAGGTTTCTTAATGACCACGGGTAAGCACAAGTATTTCACTCTATTTTCCTTGCAGGTATTCATTTTGCATGAGTAAACCAGTTCTGTGCAAGCCTGAGTGGACTGACATAAGAGCAGTGTCGCTCGACTCATTCGTCATGACGGCAGCCCATCTGTTGCCGGTGAAATACTTGTAATGAAGGGCTTGAGTGCGTGTTTTTGGGCTATGCATTTTGTTCACTCTTCGTCGACATGCACAGCCAAGGTTTAAAAAAAGAAAAGAAATCAAGACGCAGCTGTGGTGGTTAATAATTTTTGCATTGGTTTGGATCTTCTGGAACCTATTTTCACTCATTATAAACAAATTTTCGTTGTGAATGAAAATTGGTTCTGTATATTCTCACTTTAGCACTGCGTGGAGGTCAGTCTTTTTCCAGTACCGAATGTGTGAATAAAAACAAAAGCGTTCAACTTTTACTTGTGTTGAGTTTTGGCTGGCCGAGAAATTGTTGAGTTTTAGTTGATTCACTTCACAACACATGAACAAAATTAACGATTGATGGTACCAGGAAGGTATTTTTTTCATGCTATCCCCCACAATATCTGTGGACTAGTTGAAGTCTAGCCCTAAACGTAACCGCAAGTTAGACTTTCAAAACGACTACTTTCACGAAAGGACGAAAAGGTAATTAACAACGGTTTGCTATATAAATATTCTTCATTATAATTGCTTGGCACTGGTGCGTATGAGCAATGTCCCAGTGCTTTCAAAAATGAATAGCAGCTTGCAACGTAAACCTGGTAGGAAGAAAACACTTCAGCGGGTTCTGCTCCGCAGTTTGGCCAATGTCTCTGTACGGCCAGCGGACCTGCAAGAGAGCGCGAACACAGTCCGCTTGCATGCGAAATGGGAAAGGAGGGCTTCAGTGGCAACCCTCCTCCTCCTGGCTGCGCGCCCTCTCCCGCTACCTTCTGACCTCATCAGTGACGTCATGGAGGCATTGTTTTGCTTGTGGATTATTTCCAGTAGGATATCCGGCACCCACCAGTTGTGGAAGTGGCGCTGCTGCCACATATCGGCATGGGACCAAGCGTCCCATGGGAGGTATATGGAGTTTCCGGCCCCTGATATTAACTCTATGAGCAAGGACTTACGGAGTCGCCATCTGTCGGAAGTGCCTCGCTTGCGTAGTATGAGGGATAACGCATTGCGCTCCTCATAGGTTTGGCTGTCGGCACTTGATAAAAACACCACGCGGGAGCCCTCCTGGACATTTCTGTAAATACTAGATCTCCAAACAAGGGATCTTTCTTACTGTCAAAGTAATCATCCTTGGAAAATAGAAAGCACAGAATATATTTTACAGCCGCTATATCTGTTTACCGAATACGTACAGTGTACGCCCATTGTGTGCGGTGCCGTGATGGAGTCCCCCGTACCACATTCTTGCGTGTTATGTAGGCAATCGCCGAGAGCTGACTATGTGAAATGTGTTCTTATAGCATGCTGTCTGTATAAGCAAATGGAGCATAACAGAACGAAGCCTCAATGCAGCAATCGTACGGTTCGCAGCAACCGACTGTGCATGCATACATGTCCACGCATAATGTTTCGCTTTCGCTGCGAGCACGTTTTCGCACCATGCCGTGTGCTTTAGGCCGCAGCATGTGAACATTTGACAGTACACAAGCAACCATTGTTGCGTGGACGCTATCATAGCTGTTCAAAAGTAGTTACGTTATCATTAACTATAGGGACTTCGACGCCTACGGAGACAATAGTGATGTGCCATCACGACGATAAATTGTGTTTTTTTTTCTAAATTTTTGGACGTTTCAATGTCCTTATTTCTCAAGTTGCATTGCACTGTATGTTAATCAGCATTCTCAGCGAGGAATTTCCTGCTGCATCTTTTTGTTGATCCAGTACATTCATTGTTTGGTGCAAACACAGACATGAACATATGCTATACTTTTTTGAGTGTGCTTCTTACGGTTTCCTTTCCATTCTGGTGAACTTACCAGTATCTAGCATCAAGAAGTTCATATATCAAAGCTTCATGACATTAGCCGAGCAGCGTGCACAGGCGGGCGTCTCGGTGCGCGCTTTCTGCTACTCATCAAACACCATAGCCCCAACGCCGTAGCAGAAATCTTCCTCGCAGAAGTGCTTGCTACACACCTGAGTTGTAGCCAATGGCTATATGCAGGTCTAAGTTTCGCGATCCAAGCTGCACGCCGCTTCTTGGCATGCAGGTATGTATGAAGGCCGACACCGGGCTCCGTTGTGTGCGCTTCCGGCACTGTGGTGCCGAGCAATAGCCTACCATGTTGGACGCCTTCAACGGCAGCCACAGTGGCGCACCGACGGGGGGGGTTTCGGGGGTTGTAACCCTCCCCCTTAGGCCGACTTAACCCCCCTCTTTTGTTTAACCCCTTTTCTTTCCTTGCGCATTTGGGTACTGCAACTAAGATATAAGACGCGCAATCGTCTGCACACTCACAAAAAGCGCATTTTTGACAATTTCCCGTGAAGAAATGGAAATTAGTGCTATTTAGATAGTATTGGCAAACTGTCAACAGGCAGAGATCCTGGGTACATTACTGGGCAGCCACTAATTATTATAGTGCTTTCAAGTGTTGTCATGCAGACACCCGAAGCGGTGAAACATCCCAACTTAATCGGGACCGTAGTGCAGGTTGGACTAAACTTTCATTTCCAGCTCGCTTCGGCGCTTCTGAAGCAAACAACGCGGCCGCTGTGTCCACGTGATCCCTCAAACCACGTCACGCCGACAGTGGCACCAGCTATTCCAGTGGTGGAGCTCGCCCCCAATGCTGAAGACAAATATGCAGAATACGAAGATAATGTTCAATAGCCTGGCAAGGGAACAAGAATTCAGGATCGCCAGTCAGCCTCTATAGTCTGAAAATGAGTACGTTTAGCTAGGTCAATTACAGGGGACCCTGACCATAGGAAGGAATATTACAGAAGAATAAAATTGGATTGGAGTGCATACGGCAGGCATTGCCAAATACTGACTTGGAACTTACCACTGTCGTTGAAAAGAAAAGTGTACAATCATTGCATTCTACCGGTGCTAACATATGGGGCAGAAACTTAGAGGTTTGGAGAAACGGCAGGCACAGCAACGCCTGTGCCTGTAGCTGCTGCCCTCAGACTGGGTTTTAAGGCCCGTCAAGTTGCTGTGTGCAACTTTTTCCTTAAGTCCCCCATAAATTGTACGTTTATGGAAATAAAGGCAAACTAAAAAAAAAGGTTAACAAAGAAGCTCGAGAACAAGCTAAGTACCGCACAAAGAGCAATGGAACAAAAATGTTAGGCTTAACGTTAAGAGACAGGAAGAGAGCGGTGTGAATCCGAGAGCAAACGGCGATAGCTGATATCCTAGTTGACATTAAGAGGGAAAAATGGAACTGGGCAGGCCATGTAATGGTAGGATGGATAACCGGTGGACCATTAGAGTTGGAGAATGGATACGAAGAGAATGGAAGTGCAGTCAAGTACGGCAGAAATCTAGGTGTGGTGATGAAGGAAGAAAATTTGCAGGCGCAAGTTGGAATCAACTAGCGCAGGACAGGGGTAATTGGAGATCACAGGGAGAGGCCTTTGTTGTTGTTGTTGTTGTTGTTGTTGTTGTTGTTGTTGTTGTTGTTGCCTCAAAACATGGCTCGTACCCACGAGGGGGAAAGGCCTTTGTCCTGCAGTGGACATAAATATAGGCTGATGATGATGATGACGCCGAGATCGTCCGGCACGGGTGAATTCGATTGGAGACACTTAAGTGTTCCTATTCATCTCGTACTTAACGTGTTGGACTGTTAGTACTTGTTAATTATTTTCCTGTGTTTTGTGAATACCC
>NC_051162.1:57665917-57698042 GCF_013339745.2 Dermacentor silvarum
AAAAAACTTAAGTACGCGCAAAAAACGGGGAAGGCTTTTTTTTTTTTTCGAAGCTTTCGTCACCCTGCTCCCTCATACAAGAGGGTTGCATTTCCCGTGGCAAGTGCATGGGCCGCTGTGTCTTCCGCTGTGTGCGAGTGTGCAGCCGTCATTTGCCTTTACGGTAACAGATTCAGAATTGTACAGAATATTTCACCGCACAGCATAGATATGGCACGTGTACGCATTTTAAGGAGTGCGTGCAACTCATTTCTGCTTCACTTACGCCGGTGCAAACAGGAAGCGGCCTTGTACCTCACAGAATCTCGACTGATTGGTGTACTAGTTATTAGAGCACTGCACGGGCTCGGGCTTACCCGAAAGCCCAGCCCGGCCCGTGGGCCGGGCCGGGCCGGGCTCGGGGACGGCGTGTGCTTTTTGACCCGGGCCCGGGCCAGGCTCGGTTTTTGACGCGGGTCCGGGCCGGGCTCGGGCTTTCTGGTGGTGTGCATGTAACATGCAGCGAGTTATTCTCGGGCGTCTCAACTCTGAAAAACATTATTTTTCGGTCTCGGGCCGGGTTCGGGCCGGTTTCGAGTCGGGCTCAGGCCGGGCTCGGGCCTAAGTTAAAGGGGTGGCGGGCCAGGCCGGGCGGGTAACGTAGATTATTTCCGGGCTCGGGCCGGGCCCGGGTCTCGCCATAAAGTTTTGATCGGGCTCGGGCGGGCCGCCCAACGTAAAAACGGGCCCGGTCCGGGTCCGGGCTGAAAAAATCGGCCCGTGCAGTGCTCTACTAGTGATGCAGGAATGAACTCCGGTCTTGTTCAGTGCATAGTGCACATAATCAATTCTCAGGACGCGTGAACTCCGACGAGAACTGTCAGCGCCTGCATCAAGAGTTTACTTACGCTGTACTGCGCACAGCAGTAATCCATGCTTGTCGGCTGTCTGTTTCGTTCATTTTGTTGCGAGTCGGTGGAATTTCACTGCTGGCATCAACCCCTTCGTGTGTACATTGCTGGTTTGGGATTCCACAACATAACAGCAACTACCAGCCTTGCGCAATTGCTGGTTTGGGATTCAACAACACAACAGTAACAACCAGCCTTCCGTAGGGGCGCAATCGCATACAAGAGACGTTTCGCGCGCAGACTGGCTATGTTCACACTTGGGAAGCGGCAAGCGGGCGGAAAGGCCAAAGCGGCCGGAAAATCTTTTCCGCGCATGTCCAAGTTGTTCACATTTGTTTTGCTACCGCCGCTGCCGCTTTCGTCCACATCCATCTAGTCTGCGTATGTTTGTCGGCGTGGTGGTGCTCACTATCGCATTATTTCGAGCGGTATGTTCATTCATTGACCCACCCGTCATCAAAAGTGATCATTTTGTGCAACTTCGCGTGTCATTTGCGACCTTCGGTAAATTCCTCGTTGGCGTTCCGTGATTCTCCTCACACGGGCGCGGTAGCGCTGAGTCACAGGTTGGTGCCTAGGCGTGATTATATTTCTTTAATAGCTTTTATTTACAAGTTGTAATAACATTTCATCATTTCGTATTATTGTCGGCGCCTCCAGGACACCAAAGCGGCAACGGGAACAACAAAGCTAAAACCCGGGCTGGCCCTTGTGTTGGGGCTCGCCAAAGCCTGCGCGTCCTACGTGAGACCTACGCTCTCAATCTATCGTCGCGACGAGAAAAGCACCCCGCGACTTCTGCAACATACCGTACACGTGCGAGGAGAATTATGGAGCGCCAACGAGGAATCTGCCCAACTATTGTCTGCCATGGAAGTGGAAGAAGAAATGGCTTTTATACTTCTACCTACTTGTTTTCTAGAAATCGACAATGAATAAACGGAAGACGTGGACACCTTGGAAACGGTGGTGGTGGGTTCGCTTGGCTTTGCAAAAGCGTGAGGAGTTGGGTCACGCCAAGGCTTCGTTGCCGCACCTCCGATCGCGCGACATTGAATACTATCGCGAGTATTGCTGACAGTACGTTTTAGCACCACCCTTGTCGTAAAACAAGGGGTGGTTCTTGATCGCGTCGATCAGCATTACAGCCTACACTTTTGGTGCCATGTTCAATTTTACGACCGGTTGTTTACATGCTAGTGTAGCTTCCGGTCGAGCAGAACGACTTTTCGCCGCGTTTCCGCTTCGCCACAGCGAAAAAATCGGTCCGAGACCGATTTGGCTCGCCGCTTGTGTTTCTGCCTGTTTTTCCGCCTAGGCGGGTGGATTTTTGCAAGATTTTGCCGCTTCCGACAGCTCCGAGACCAAGTGTGAACGTAGCCTAAGATCCTGCGCGAGCGCGGCCTAACCGGCACCTGAAGGGAAGCGGCGGAAATGTATACGGAAATTTCGACCACCTGGGGTCTTTAACGTGCACCTAAATTTAAGTAAACGGGCCTCGAGCATTTTCGCCTTCATCTAAAATGTGGCTGCCGCATTTGTTGCTTCAGAATGCGGCCGCCACATTCTCGCCCAAAACCTCAGAGAGCGTCAAAGCCTTGACAAACACCGTGACAGTTTTTTTCCACATGCAGAAATGATTCGCTGTAAATTACCAACCCAAACGGAAGCGCCCAGGAATGAAATTGTGATATAGTAGCACCGGTTCCTTAAATTATGTCAGCGCGAAGCGACGTGAACAAAGGGTGGGTAAGTGGGGTGGGGGGGGAGGGGGGGGGTGCGGAAAAAATTTCGGGGGGGGGGGGGTTTGAACCCCCCCAACCCCCCCCCCCCTGGCTACGCCCCTGTTCTTAATAGAAAAACGTATCTCAAATTTGCGCGTGTTTCGTAAAGCAGCGCCCCGATCGCCCCCACAGGCGCGATCGGGAGCAACGATCTGACGGCATTTCGTCTCGCGGACGGAAACCCAAAGCACCGGCCGTCTCAGCGAGGCGGCACGGCTGGCTTGCAAGTACGCGTATACTACGTTTCGTTTGCTAATCGCGCCAAAGACACCGTTTGCTATTCGTTTGCTATTCACACCAACTCATTTAGGCCCACGTTAATCGTGTTGTCAAACATAAGCGCACTATGATGAGCTGAAGGCCAGATCGCAAGCGCTGTCGGCCGTCACTGCGGCGGTCAGCGAGCTAGGCCTACCGTCTCGTTCGACCGTATTCCGATGGGGGCGAAATGCAATCACGTTTCCCTGGGTGCACTTTAAAGACCTCACGTAGCCAAATTAATCCGGCGCCCCTACTACCGTGTGCTTCATAATGAAATCGTGGTTTTAGCACCCTCCCTCCCATCCTATTCAGAAAAAAAAAGCGCCATCCTCGCGTGCAAGCGGAGCGGCGAAAGTGGGCGGAGCCTACGCAACGTCGCTATAGGGGCTAAAATATATCGACGGTGCCTGCCACTGTTTACAAACATGGTGTAGGTCTATATCTGATGTGTAGGCGCGATCGACGTCTGAGGGCTCATGTCGCATCGTGTAGTTCACCTCTCTCCTCACCACACACACACACACAACACACACACACACACAACACACACACACACATATATATATATATATATATATATATATATATAATAAGAAGCCAACAAACAATGACACCAAGGATAACATAGGGTAAATTATATGTACTTACTAATTGAATTAAAGAAATGATAACTTAAACTAAAAAACAACTGTCCGCAGGTGGGGAACGAACCCACGTCTTCGCATTACGCGTGCGATGCTCTCACTATCACTCGCGCGTATGCAATGCGAGTACATAAGCGTTGAATTCGGCATGCACATGCGCAGTTTTTCCGAAAATTCAAATGTACTTATTATTGCTCGCTGCATGCTGCATCTTGGTTGTAGTATGTTGTACGTAGTATGTTTTCAGTATGCAGTAGGCCCTGCATGCTTAGAAGAGGTATTCAAGCTCTTAGACTGGGAAGGCTTAGGAGTGAGGACCCTTCGGTGGTCGTAATCTTATCATTTATTTTTTTAAGCCGGATGATGCGTCGAGTTTCTGAAAGTGTTTATTTGCCATGGATTGAATCAAATATATAGTTTTTAATAGATTGACAGGCTCACTTTGAAAGAGCAGTTTTGAGCAGAACAGGGCCGATCGGTTGAAAAATTTGAGGCCAGACGCATGCCACAGGTGTTCCAATTCAGAGGTAAGACAGCTTATTCCAGCAGGCTCGTTATACGAGAGATTGCACTTTCCATCAGGGGCCATATGCAAATTCTGAGGTTGGCTGTTCAGCACCACTTTTTTGCAAGCAGAAAAGTATCTCTTTAAGTGGTCTCACAGAGAAAAAGCGCGAGCATAAATGCTTAAGGACATACTTTACCGCGAATTAAGGCACAGAAAAGGAAGAAACATAGACGACGCATGGGCAGCTTGTAACTTGCCAAGCCACTTCAGGTCACGGCTGTCACTTGATCTTGACACTTGTCAAAAATAACAAATGCTTTCTGACAAGTGTCCTGGAAATTCTAGAGATGTCATGTGATGGTTCGCTCTATAGGCGTCCCCCCCCCCCCCCCCCTAGCCCTTCAGGAGGACATGCAGCCATTGTTCCTGTTCAGTAGAATTTACCACCGCCTACGAGTGACCGCAGCATCCACAGGTCATAGCACAGCTAGGTTGTTTACTTATAGTGTGTAACAATACAAAACCAAAAATGTCTCTCCGCGGAAAAGGAAGTAAAAGGATCATGCAGTGTCAGAAAACACTCTTATGCATGAAAAAAAAACGGGGGAAAACCGTACCAGCTATTGTTTTACAATTATATAAAATAGTAAAATGACCAGCAATGGAACCCCCTTAACTGCTAACGCTTGAAATGAATTTTATTCGTGTTATTTCATGCGAAAATGCTTTTATTTCCCTAACAAAAAGCCTTTTACAACCGCGCGCCAACCGTGCGCTGAAATGGCGGACGCCGTAGTGGGCACTGACATGGCGGACGCCGTAGCAGACAACGCGGTTGTCGCCACCCTAACCACCCTAACCTCGGGATTAATGGACATCTGTGGTAAAGGGGGAGATAGTTTAGGTTTTAGATTTACTAAAGAAAAATCGGCAGTCATGATTTTTAATGGTAGCCAGGACAGCGAGCATAGGATACAGGAGGTTACGCTGGAGGTAGTGGATAACTACAAATATCTTTGAGTGTGGATAAACAATGGCGCTGAGTGCCTAACGGAACATGAAAAATATGTAACGGCTAAAGGTAGCAGGAATGCAGCTGTGATGAAAAATAGGGCACTGTGGAATGCAATGGGTACGAAGTGGTGAGAGGGATTTTGAAAGGGGTGATGGTCCCTAGTTTGACTTTCGGCAATGCGGTCCTGTGCATGAGATCAGAGGTTCGAGCAAAGTTGAAAATTAAGCAGCGATGGGTCTGTATGCTTGCTTTGGGAGCACACCGCAATACACCAAATCAGGGGGTACAGGATGACATGTGATGGGCGTCATTCGAGGGCAGGGAAGCTAGCAGCAAGGTAGAATTTGAGAAACGATTGAGAGAAATAGCGGAAAAGCGGTGGGCAAGGACAGTTTTCAGTTATTTGTACATGAGGAATGTTGACAGAAAATGGAGGAAGGCTGACCAGAAAATTATCAATCAATATTTGGACTGCAGGAGGGGTGCAAACCAAGAAACAGCGGGTAAGAAAAAGGTTAAAGAATTCAGCGGAGAGGGGTCTGTGGAAAAAAGTGATGCAGACGAAATCAGCACTGGTAACATACAGAACTTTCAAGCAAGAAATTGCCAAAGATATCTGTGATAACTCTAGGGGAAACTCTTTGTTGTTTGAAGCCGGGACCGGAGCATTGCGGACTAAAATGTACCGAGTCAAGTACCAAGGTATAGACACGTTGTGCGGTGCGTGTAGTGAGGAAGAGGAAACGCCTGAACACCTCATACTTTATGCGGCAAAAACATGAACCTAATTAAGAGGTCTACCACGTGACTTGCTACCAGCGTATGCTGTTCCTGGTCTTTTTATTAATATTGAAATGCAGTAACATTCTTTCTATTATAAGTTTTTTCTAACTTACAATGTGCAGATAAGCCTTCGTTTGTACTGAGTAGAAAAGTGGTGCTGCCTTCGCCTTCGTTTTCGATGACTTGGCTTGGCTCGTCTATCGACTGAATAACGACGATGGGTGCCAGCCAGCCATGACGTAGGCATGTACTTGGGGGGAAAAACGCGGTGCAGCTATAATACAGGTCTGTACAGCAACGCAAACTTATTGTACCAGTCTATTTACATTTAAAAGTGGCTCGAAATTGAAAATATAGGTGATTAACCACAGTTGCACTTTCTCCAGTGAAAGCAGGACGATGGGTGGCTTTCACAATTTGCGAGGCGGGCTATCGGCATCGCTATCACTTCTCAGCGTTGCTGGAGGAGGGACTCTTATTTTTTTAGAGGCTGCTCAGATCGAAAAATTCTGCTTACAAAATATCCACGCACTTTTGGAAGTAACCGCTGCAGATGTAAACACTACCGAGGGTGAGCTTTTCGTTGCGCCATAAAAATCTGGGTCCATAAATATCGGTTGTCAGTCCCTTTAACCCTACAGTGCAAAGCAACGGGGCAGATTTTTTTTTTTCAAAGCATTGGGGTTTAGGGACAGTGCGGGCAAAATAGACTTTAAGCGGGTGGAAATAACCAAACGGAGGTTATCTGATTGGTGGCTAAAATCAAGGCAGGAGTGAAATTTCACTCCCGCAACGTACAAAATATGTTAATAGTCACTGCTAGGTGGCGTGTGCCACCGCCCGATACAAAGGGTTCAGCCTCATCCATCCATCCATGCATACAGGGGCAAATACTGCAGGCATCACCCAATCTCGGAAGCCATGCTCAGGGGTGGCACCGTTGCGAAACTTCCGGCTTCTGCATCATTTTCTTCAGCTATAATATCGATGCTTTTTTTTAGTTTCGGTATTAAAAATGGCATATTGCTCATATGTGGAAATTGGTGATAGGCAAAGCTTCATTTATTGCACACGGGATCCAACGTCAAAGAAAAGTTTATGCAGAAATACGCACTAATGACGAAACTGTTTCGCTGAAGGGGTGTTCTTATCAACGAGACACGAATGCATATTACATTAGATTAGACGCCCGTGTCGTTCATTTGCGCTATACGCCCATTGTACGGCTTATTAGACTCGGCTAATTACAATACGAATCGTCAGTAGTGTCAGTGCTCGCAGTCGGAAATAGAACGGAGGAAGAATTGGAGATGTGGAAGAGAACGCTTCGATTTAAAGAGCTGTTTTGTGAGCTTTTCGTGCCACATCCACCTATACTTTAAATATAAAATTTTGCAAGGGTAAGCTATTTTGTGCAAGAACCAGCGTATTTATATGAATATAAGGCGAGGTTTTTTTAAACAGAACCTTTAGCCTCAAAGTCACCCCACGCCTTATACGCGAATTTTGCGTTTAGGTGTGGCTTCCCGGCATTGTCAATTTCTCCTTAAAGTGTGGCTTCACGGCAGCGCGCGCCGCTATGCCGTGAAGCCATACCTAAAGGAAACATTTGCCGATAACTTGCACTCCGCGTAGTGAAGCTCCTCCCCCCCCCCCTCCCCCGTTATTTTATGGACACCATTTTGCGTTCTGGCTATTTTCGTAATTCAGCATCAGGCAATCCCTCTCGAGTCCGAATAATCCGTCAGCCACTTTATGTCCCCTTGTATGAGTGTGCCTATACTTAAGGTTTTTTTTATTGCATGGGTCCCCGAACTGCACCCACGCCTTACAATCGTGACCGCCTTATTATCGAATGAGAACGGAAAGTATTAATTCTACAATATCTGAGCCTAGGCCCTTTACGGCGATGTATAATTTAAATTATTACCCTTTTTGACTTCAATGACCATGATACGTAAAGAGGACACATAAAGCCCCTCGCATTGAAGGTGTTGGGACGCGAGTACGAGCGGAGGAAAGAGAGAGGCGTCTCGACGGCGTGAATCCCAACTGTCAATTGGTTTTATTTTTATTTTGCTTCAGCCGCCCTTGGAGCTGCTCGCCCTTTCGACTCGTCACCATTGGTGGGGAGTGGAGGACACGGGGGCGCGAGGTGCAACCGGTATGGAGGTTAGAAAGGTTTCGGAGCTGCGCTCGCTGCTTGCCCTTGCCTGCACGTTGTGTCCCTCTCGCGGCCACTACAGCACTCCTCCCTTAGTGAGTTGCCGAACGGAGTGATCAAGGGTCCAGGCGAGTAGGGGCTCTTGAGCACCGTCCACTTTGCGTACGTCGCGTGAGCACCTCTGGAGCTTGCGCAGCAGCTGGGGGCCCTGGCGAAGGCGGGGGCTCTCTTGGCGGAGACACAGCGGCGGCGTCACTGTCCATGTGTGCTGGCTTGACATGGTCAAGCGACACAACCTCTTGACGGCCGCATATATCGATGGTGACATGCTTGTCCCCACGGCGGAGGACCTTAAACGGTCCATCATATTGTGGTTGAAGAGGCCGCCGGACAGCGTCATGTTGCACAAACACGTATGGGCACGATGTGAGCCGCGGGTCGACATGTACAGCCCGCGTCCCTGGATACCGCGGGGGCACAGCACGAAGTTTGCTCATCATATCGCGTAGACGAAGTGCTTAACCACTGGAAGCCATAGGTGTCTCGTCTGAGCCGTGCGCAAAGAACTCCCCTGGCAGCCTGAGTGCAGTGCCATAGACCAGCTCAGCGGCACTGTAGCCAATGGCTGCTTTTAGAGTGGACCGTATGCCCAAAAGGACGAGCGGGAGCGCCTCCACCCAGCCGTGTTCTTCGGTTGCTGTGAGCGCTGCTTTAAGCTGACAGTAAAAGCGTTCCACCACGCCATTACTCATGGGATGGTACGCCGTTGTACGTATGAGAGTGGCACCGATGAGCTGAGTGATGCTAGTGAAGAGGGCGGATTCGAACTGCCGGCCACGGTCCGTTGTGATCGTGGCACGCATCCCGAAACGGACAACCCAATGGTACAGAAAGGCACTGGCAACCGTTTCAGCGGTGATGTCCACGATAGGGATGGCCTCCGCCCAACGGGTGAATCTATCCACACATGTCATCAGATAAGTCTGCCCGTGGCAGGTAGGTAGTGGGCCAACAATGTCCAGGTGAACATGATCAAATCGGGAGTCCGGGGCTGGGAGTGCTTCCAGTGCTGTCAAGGTGTGTCGCTGTATCTTGGAACGCTGGCAGGCTACACATTCACGTGCCCAGCGCCGGACGTCACGATTAATGCATGGCCAAACAAACTTTGCCGTCACCAGTCTCTGTGTGGCTCTAATCCCTGGATGAGAGAGTCTGTGCAGCAATTGGAACACGTGACGACGGAGGTTGGAAGGCACAAACGGGCGAGCATTGCCGATACTTATGTCACAGCAAATTCTGTCTTGGGATCCGGGAATTGGCAGCCACTGCAGCTTCAGGGCAGTGGTTGCGGTCAACACGCTATTTAGCTCGTCATCTTCACGTTGAGCTGTTGCCAAAGTGGAGAGATCAACCTGCTGTGTGGACACAATCGCATTATAGGGTTCCGGGAGAGGGCGTCTCCCACCTCGTTGTCGCCCCCCTTGACGTGGCGGATGTCTGTAGTGAATTCAGATACATATGACATGTGGCGCAATTCCCGCGTTGTGTGGGCGCCACCGTCGGAGCTTAGCGAACGCAGGGCGTTGGTAAGCGGCTTGTGGTCAGTAAGGATGCAGAATTCCACTCCTTCCAAGAAGTGGCGAAAATGTCGGATGGCCGCGTACATGGCCGGCAGTTCTCTCCCGAATAAAGTACTGTAGCGGCGCTCAGGGGGGGGGGGGGGGGGGGGGTAGCTTCCTCTAGAAAAACGATGTCAGGCGCCAGATTCCATCGACGAGCTGCTGTAAGACAGCACCGACGGCTGTGTCGGAGGCATCGACCATCACACACTGCGGAATGCCGGGCCTAGGGTATGCAAGGAGTACGGCGTTTGCCAGGGCGTCCTTGACCTTGCGGAAGGCTTCGCTTGGCTCGTCATACCAGGAAAGGGTGTCCGCGCAGTTTCGCGAAGTGGCCAGCAGGTCGTGAAGAGGTTGGAGGATTTGGCCGCAGTGGGAGATGAAACGGCGGTAGAAATTGACTTAACTCATAAATTCTCGCAGCTGGCGCTTTGTACTTGGCTGCGGGAATCCTTGCACTGCTTCAACCTTGCTGGGATGAGGCCGAACTCCTGAGCTAGAAATTACGTGTCCTAGGAACGACAGCTCAGGTACACCAAGCTAGCATTTGGCCATGTTCACAACTACCCCATGCTCGACTAAGCGCTGGAAAAGGACGCGCAGGTGCTTTATATGCTCTTCTGGTGTGCCGCTTGCAACTAACATCAAGGTAAGCGTGGCAGAAGTTGAGGCCGCGTAAGGCGCCGTCCATGAATCTCTGGAAAGTCTGACCCGCGTTTCGGAGGCCGAACGGCATCCGAAGGAACTCGAATAGTCCGAAGGGCGTCGCGATGGCTGTCTTCGGGACATCCTCCGGAGCACCGGGAATTTGATGGTATGCCTGCACTAGGTCTATCTTCGAGAAGATGGTAGCACCGTGCAGACTCGTCGTGATGTCATGGATATTCGGTACCGCGGGTACCTGTCTGGTGTCGTAACCCAGTTTAGCGCACGGTAGTCTCCACATGGGCGCCAGTCTCCCGGTGTCGACTTAGGGACCATGTGAAGTAGAGATGCCCAGGGGCTCGACGAAGGCCTGATGATCCCCAGTTCCAGCATGTGGTCGAATTCCTGCCGGGCGACTTTCAACTTCTCGGGGCACAGACGGCGAGGCCGCGCGTGCGCGGGTGGGCCGCTGGTGGAGATGTAATGGCATACCGCGTGCTTCGCCGCAGAGCCGGCTGGCGGCTGCCTCGTCAGTTCAGGAAATTCGTGCAGGATGCGAGCAAAATGTTCGGCGCCGGCCGGCCCGAGCAGCGCAGGACTCAACGGAGGGTGTTTTCAGGGGTTGCCCTGCACAGTCGCTTGCGACACGGGATCGTGGAGTCCTCTGTTGCGCACATCGACGAGAAGACAAAAGTACCGAAGGAAGTCTGCACCCATGATAGCAAATTTCACCTCTGCCACAATGAAAATCCATCGGAATGTTTTCTTCAAACCTAAATCCAGTGGCAGCGAGCGATATCCGTAAGTGGCAATGGTGGTATTGTTGACCGCCTGAAGGGAAGACGCACTGGGGACACGGCGCTCTGTTGACAAAGCCGGCACCATGCTCACCTCAGCCCCGGTGTCCACGAGTAATCGCAGGCCACTGTCACGGTCGGTGAGAAAGAACACTGAAGGACGACGCTCTGAGGTATCCGGAACACTGGTCGCCCTCAGTGCCGGCTGCAGTCGTTTCCCACGTGATCGCAAGGTGGAATACATTTGCGGGCCGAATTGCCGTGCTTCCTGTGGTACCAACAGATTCTCTGTCGCAGTTGCTGGGGTTGCGCTGCGGCACCGTCGGCTGGTGCTCCGCGCGCGCGCTGCCGTCCCGTATGGCTGCTACGGTGTCGGCGAGGTGAGAGATCAGATCCCTTATGTCCTGCAGCTCGTTGGTAGATGTGCGGTTTCCCATGTCTGTTTGCACCGCCGTGATGGATGGCGAAGCCACTGCCGTTACTAAGTCGGCGAGTTCGGCGAGCTGAGAAAGCTGTTTGTCGGCAGCCGAGGCGAGGAACATTCGCACGTTTGTGGGGAGCCGTTGCAGGAAGAGCTCCCGAAGCAGCCTGCTGTCCACGTCGGTGGTCGCCGTGCCGAGCAGCTGTTGCATGTGGCGTAACAAGTGGCTAGGGGTCCGGTCGCCGAGCTCGGCGCCGTGTAGCAGCTGTTTCAGTCGTTGATGCTCTGATGGCGTGAGGCGGCTGATGAGCAGTTGCTTGAGCGTTGTGCACGCGTTCACTGCAGGTGGAGCGACCAGTAGATCGCGTACTTCGCTCGCTGTTGTAGGTGGAAGGCTGCCGACCACGTGGTGGTACTTTGTCTGGTCGGCAGTAATGCGTCGGGCGGTGAATTGCGATTCCACTTGCAGGAACCAGAGCTCTGCGTCGGCTGTCCAAAATGGCGGTAGCTTAACGTCGACGGCGGAGATGGCTGGTGCGTCGGCTGTAGTCTCCATGGCGTCGATATGTGGTTGTTAAGTCTCGTCCGGGTCACCACTGTTGGGACGCGAGTACGCGCGGTGGAGAGAGAGAGAGACGTCTCGACGGCGTGAATCCCAACTGTCAACTGGTTTTATTTTTCTTTTGCTTCAGCCGCCCTTTCCACTCGTCACCATTGGTGGAGAGTGGAGGACACGGGGGCGCGGGGTGCAGCCGGTATGGTGGTTAGAAAGGTTTCGGTACAGTGTACTAGAAGGGGGCAGTGGGCTTACTCAGCCGCTCCTTTGACGCAGTCAGCGTCGCATCCAAGAGGTGGCGCCACTGGCAACTTCAATGGAAGCTTTGCTTGCAGAAGCTTTGATTTTCCTTGTCTTTTTGTCGGTTTCAGTTCGAAGCAGTTCACACTCTTATTTGTTTTTAATTTTGGCATACTTGACAGTCTTTACATATCTTTAGCAAGCACTATATTTGTTTAGGCCACATGATATTTGCCATAATAGTACCTTGTGGAAAAGGAATTAAGACGGCAACTTTTGGGCAATTTGCTGCCTATCCTAACTCAGACCTTTTGTGCAAAGAGGTCGTCGCTGACGGATGTTGCTTATGCGGAAGGGGCCTTCGAATTTTCCGAATTATCGGGCAATCGTAAAAAAAAAAATTGAAAACGGTTTCATGCCGTGTCGACCTAATGTAAAATTTTGTCAGACAGAAAACAGTGCGTGCATACTTCCCAGCTGGGCTCAAAAAAAATATCACGCATGCTAACCAGGTTTGTGCCTTTGCTTAGCCAAAATGAATATGTATATATGGCTTAAATATTTCATTGTTCCACTTTAGTTGTTCCATGCTTCCCAGTAGCCTTCTGCGTTTATTGTTAACCATCATTACGCCGGCACACATTTGTTAAATCAAATCAGGTTTGTTTTTTTCCATAAAGAAATGGAGGGAGGCCTGAAAAAAAGTGAAAACTAGTTCACTTGACAAAGGCTCCGGCCTATGCTTATGTACGGTTATATAAGGGTAAGCAAAGTGAAGTTAACAGGGCTGTTGCTGACACAAAGCTTTTATTTGTAAGAAGTACAGCAAGCCATTGTTTCATGCACTTCAACTCATGTGCAACGGCTCAACTTCAGCTGTTTGGCCCTCTGCCGCTTTCCTGCCTTGTCACAGTTAATTCCTTTCACATAAAAAGGCAGACGTGTGACAATGTAAAAACTAATTATTTTAGCTGTGAGGCTAAGAGCGTGCACATTGCAGCCAACTTCGAAGGAAAGCTTACTCTTAACAACTGCCAGCATATCCATAACGCTGTCAGAGTGTACCTCACTCTGAGAGAAGCATTCTGTGAAAAGATCCTCTAGAATTTTCACAAAGCCGTACAGCTGACTGGAGAGATAAAGGAGGCCTCCTCGGTCCAGAAGTTTGTTAGCCGGGCAAGTTGAAAACTTTCGCCTGGTGGCGTCATAGTGAGCAGCTTTATGCATTCTTGGCATTTTGTAATGGAATTGACAATACCAACATAGCCCACAATGTGGTAAGTGAGCCTAGAGTCGCTTCTGTCCACGTGCTGGTTATGGTCGTTTGAAACCTGCAGGCCCGTGCAATGCTGGGGTACCACGTTTGTGTGGCCTCTGTGGCAGTAGCGCTGGCAGCAGTTTGACGGCACTCATTTCTGTCACCTGATGCTTCGAGAGAGTCAACTTCCAGTAAGGAGGCCAGTGTATATTCCTCGCAGTTTCCTTGGCTAACTGACCTAACTAGACCATAAAAAGAAAAACAATTCACAGTGATCAGGAACTGCGTTCGAGTTGAGCACAAAACGTGGCTCGAAATGGAGCTCGCATACTGCGCTCGTGTCGTCCAGGGGAGGTTATTTTCCCACTCTTTCCGCCTATTTTTATCCTTCGGGACGCCAAACAAGGAGAACTTCGGCCCATCCTTCACATAAACATAGCCTGTTTGGCAGCCAGGCATCTAACAGTGGTTTTGTCGATGCCGCAGCATGGCTCAGTTACTGCAAGGCATGCGAATCTCTTGCAGGCTATGTGCAAAAAAAAAAAAAAAACACTGAAGGAAAAAAAAAAAACACGCGACGACGTCCACAGAAAAAACAACGCAGCTCAGCAACTCCAACTAATATGATCGGGCACAGGGCGGCCACTGGGCAGCTGCGCCGTCGCAGCCACCCACGTTCCATTGAAACCGACGCCAGCGCCGCCGCTCGGGCTATCGGAGAAGCTCATATTTGCGACATTCGTGGAGCCGCCGCATCGCATAGCCTCCGCCGGAGAGTAAGCCCACTGCCCCCTTCTAGTACACTGTAGTTTCGGTGCTGTGCTCGCTGCTCGCCCTTGCCTGCACGTTGTGGCCCTCTCGCGGCCACTACAAAGGTTTCCAGTTACGTGAAACTTAGACGCATAAAAAAGAAAGAAAAAGAAACCGCATCGTGCAAAACTATTTTTCTGTGGCTAGCTCCTGACGTCTTACGCGCTTTGCCGCGTCCTCTTCCTATGGTCTATCCAACGGTCTTCAACATTTATAGACAGTGAGTAAAGCATGCACTTTTACTAAAGCGTCAGTTGGCTGTTTCTGCTAAAATTATAAAACACGCAATTAATACACGTAATTGCAAGCTATCCTCGAGACACGGACAGGCGTGTTCGTATGAATGTTACCTTCCTTGTCCTCCCGCTCGAGAGAGAGAGATGGATATGATATAGGCAGGGATGTTAACCAGGCAAGAGTCCGCTTGGCTACCCTACGCTGGGGGAAGGGAGAAGCGGAAGAGAAAGAAGTGAGAGAGAGAGGGTGGATAGTCTGGAGCACCGTGGTCTGGAGACGTGCACGGACCGTACAGTCAAAGGCGCTCGTACGAACCAGACGCTCTCAGAAAGCACAAAAGTGCCTTCACTGCCTTCTGAGCCGATGATCGGTGGGGACAGTGCTCTAGTATAATCCGTTCACTCAGAGGACGATCATCTAGTTTCCTGAATGCGTTAATCATAGATTGTCTTTCTGCTTCAAATTGCGGACAGCGGCACGGTGAGGGCGGGGCTGGGGCGAGATGCTCGAGGCTGGGCATGAAGGCAGTAACGTCGACGCAGGTCGACGTCTTTATTAATGTTGGTAAGGCATACTAAACAATACAAGGGCTAGCACGCGCGAGCGCGGCTCGAGACAACAGTCCAACATGGCAGAGGGGCAGACACTCACTCAGCTCTCTTCTCCAAGCTAAAGGCGAGAAAACAGGGGAGAATGCCAGACAGGTGCTGTCATCTGTCGAGCGGCTGGCGAAGTGGACGTGGGAGTCTCGGAGGTACCTCACATCCGGCCCCACTTTTATAATCAAAGTCCTCTTTGATTACAAATGTGAACTAAGGCTAGGCAAAGGGGAGAAAACGCTAGGCATGGACAACAGACAATGTATGGCAATACTAGGCATGAATAGGCGAGGCAAGAAAACAGGCATACGACAGGCAAATAACAACAGACGAAGCAAGGCAATAAATGTTCTACATGGATTAAAGCCAAAATCAGGCGATGACAAACTCTAAAGAAATTGCAAGGGACACAAGCACAGCACTTTCAAAAGTCCACTTCATAGTCCTGAAGATATGTGGGCAGTCTGCGCTGTCTGACTGGGCAGTGATCGTTCAGCTGCAAAGCAGATGCAGTTTCTGAGCTACGTAACGCCGGGCGAGAAGCCTTCAAAGGTGGACGCAAGCACGAGGATGTCGTCCAAGTAGACTCTGATGTCCGACCTTATAGGAGGTTGAAGGTCTTGCAGGACGAGCTGCATGACACGTTGAAATGTTGAAGGAGCATTCTTGTATGTCCCACTGTGTGTGATGAAGGCTGTCTTCACATCTGCAGGACGCAGGCTGACTTGCCAGTAGGCAGATTTCAGGTCCAGACAAGCAAAATATGATGCTCCGGCGGCGTCTTGCATGATATCACCAGCATGGGGCAAAGGGTGTACAACATTGATGGTGAGTTTGTTAAGTGGAACATAGTTGACGCACAGACGCTTTTTCAGTCATCTGGACAAAACAATCACTGGAAAGGCCCATGGCCCAATGGCAGCCAGGATGATGCCTTGATGCAAGAGCTTGGCTGTTTGTTTATCGAGGAACTTGCAGTCATCTGCACAGTATCGATATGAACTTCTGCTGTACGGCATGGCATCGGGCACTAAGTCTATGCAATGTCCCACACCTTTGAAATGGCCGATGTCATCCTCATCACGAGTAAATGTGAGATGATCTGAAAGGGCTGTAGCCAGAGCTACTTGCTGAATCTCTGATAAGTCCTTTGCCACAAAAGCGGGAGGAAGATCAGCAGGAATTGTTATGACTACTGTACATTCTGGAATCTGGAGCAACACTGGCTTGTTCTGGCAGGCTTTTGCACAAAGGCTTCTAAAGGGGCTCCATTCCTGGGAGAGGTGCTTCTTGGAGACCGCCTGAACATGGCATTTCAGTACATTGAGCAAGGAAAGACTGCCGAACAATTACTGCGCATGAGGCATGTGGATACAGCTTCTGGTGCGCCTGTATGACTACCAGAGGCCAGATGGTGGATTTCGGCTGGATTTGGAGGCTCGAACACAAGTCTTATATTACTGGCACGAAACCAATCTTCACCCAATATCACTGGCAAGACATTATTGCTGATAACAGCGGCTTCCACTAGAGCTGTTATGGGGCCCACTTTAATCTTCAGGCAGACCGTGCCTTCGGGATGCACACTTGATCCACAAATAACGGTTAGGGGCTCGCGTGCCCAGGGCATCAGTGGAAGATTCTTGATTGCAGACTTGTTCACTATAGTTATCTTGGACCCTGTGTCCGGGAAGGCGTCGTAGGAGCCCAAGAGTGCGATGTCAGCTGTAAAGAATGAACACTCCAGAAGGGAGCCATGGACGTCTTCCAAAGGGCTTGTGTGCAGCGCAGGGGCTGCTGCATGAAGTGATATTGAAGCTGTGGCTGGCTGCTGTGTTACAGTCTCTTGCTTTGTTGGGCACTTTGATGCCAGGTGGCCCTTTTCGTGACACTTGAAGCAAACCGCAGGGACACCATAACGTTGTGACAGAGCCGAGTACCGCGCTTCCTGCTCAGCAGGCGGTACATCTGCTATGCCACGGCTATGTGGAGGACTGGCAGGGCGGGACGAGAGCACACGGCTATGCCTGAAGCTGCAGACTGTTGGAGGTGCCACTAAAGGCATCAATGACGCAGAAGAGACTTGTCTGGAAGGCGTAGTCCCGTTATTTTGACAGCGAAGAGTCTGCTCAGGACGATCAGCCGGGTTGCTTGCGATCTGCGTATTTTGCATTGCCCTTTCAAGGTGGGTGCATATATCAATAAAGCTGGATACTGACGATGGGCGTTGCGTTGCTATGCTTGTTGCGGTTCCCGCGCACTGAATGCCGTGCAGGAGATATTCCATCTTCTGAGGCTCCGTCAGTGGCGCTGGACATTTCTCGATTACTCGAAGCTTTGCATAAGCATAGTCGAGAAGTGACTGAGAGCTGGACTGTACTTGGGACATAATTTGCTGCTGCCATTGCAGCAGAGTCAGCTCGTCGGCGAATGCTTCCAGGAAAGCTTTACGCCACGTATCCCAAGTCGGGAACTGCGCGCCAAGAGTCAGGTGCCAGTTTTTCGCAGCACCTCCCAACTTGCTTGCTGCGATGAGGCGGGTTGTTTCCGGCGACCACGAAGTTAGCTGCTGCGTTCGTTGAATCTCCTGAATACACAAAAGCGCACTTTGCTTGTGGCAATTCTCGAACAATGGCAGGGTAGACGGTACGTCGGGCATGGTTGTCACTTGCAGCTGTGGCAAGGAAGGGGCCTGGTACTGCGGTGACGACATTGCGAAAATGGCACTCCGAATGGTGGCTAGGGGTACCGTGGCGCCGTTACAAAGCTGGGTGTTGTTACAAACGGCTGCGGCTCCTGTGGCGGCGAAAAAACTTCATGCGCTGGCATGGCTGCGGCGTCGCAAACGAGCGGCTGTGTGAGGAAGGACCACGGTGGCGGTGAGACGTACGAGGCGGGCGCATACACTTGCGAGGTTGCACCTGGAATTGCTTGACAAACGGTCGGAGTAAGGGGCGAGGCATGGAACTGCATTCTGGTGGAGGAAACTGACGCTGAGGCCGGTCTCGGTGCTTTCGGAATCGCTGCACGAGCTTCCTCCAGGCACTCTGTCAAACATTGAATCAGGTCGTCTCTCGACCCGGTAGCGTCGATTCCGCGGCAAATGAGCTCGGTTTGCAGAAACTCGGTGCTGAAGCATGCGACGGTGGCAGCGTCGACTTCGGCCCAATTCAATCCCGGCATGGCGCTTACTTGGCGGGAGCAAGGAGGTAGACAATGGCGGCGACTAGGCGGGCTTGGCGGGAGCGGCGGCACGGCGTGAGCGAACGGCGAGGCGAGATTCTTTGTCGACTGCGCCAAATGTGAGGGCGGGGCTGGGGCGAGATGCTCGAGGCAGTAACGTCGACGCAGGTCGACGTCTTTATTAATGTTGGTAAGGCATACTAAACAATACAAGGGCTAGCACGGGCGAGCGCGGCTCGAGACGACAGTCCAACATGGCAGAGGGGCAGACACTCATTCAGCTCTCTTCTCCAAGCTAAAGGCGGGAAAACAGGGGACAATGCCAGGCAGGTGCTGCCATCTGTCGGGCGGCTGGCGAAGTGGACGTGGGAGTCTCGGAGGTACCTCACAGCACATTAAGTGGTCAATGTTCTCCTGGTATCCGCTTGCAGACATCACATGCAGGACTGTCAGCCATTCCAATTAGTGTTGAATAAGCTTTCGTAAAGGCAACTCCCCACCACAACCGACACAGAAGAAACGCCTCGCGTCGGTGCAGATTGGTCGGAGGTCCGAGTTGCAGCGAAGGGTTTAGTCTGTGCAGTCTGGTGTGCCTTGTATGTGCAGTATCCCACTCAGCTAATGAGAGTGTACATGCTAGAATGTGAAGCTGTCTCGCAGCGTCGGTTCCCTGAGAGAGGAATGGGAACACGGCGGTCTTCTTCTAGACAGTGCATCATACCTGCAGATCGCGCTTTCCAGCTGCACCGGAAAACTAATGCAGAGGATGGTTCTAGCGCGATTAGAATGGTACCTCGAGCATTACCAGGTATATTCAGACGCAATGGCCGTTCTTCGATAGATAACGTTGTCGACTTAGTGACCTACGTCGAGCACCAGAAGTCCTGCAAACGATTATCTGCTGCCCTGTTTCTGGATGTTAAAGGAGCGTATGATAACGTAACACAAGTGATCTTCAGCACATTAGAGTCAGTAGGACTTGGCGGCAAGATCTATTTCTTGATTAGCAGCTGCCTACAAAAGAGATCATTTTTCATACTTACTGAGGGTGGCCCACGGAGTAAGATAAACAGGAGCGCAGACTCCGCCGCCGCGCGACGCATTCGCTCAGGACAAACCATGTAACACAAATTATACATCGCGTAGCGCTATCTGTCGAGGCGCGTGGAAAACACTCAACAGCTTGTTTCCATGTGCGCATGCGCTGAGTGGCGGAGACCGGCGGCGACGGCGGCGCAGAACGGGCAGCGCGGCACCCGCAGAGCGTGTCGTATGCTACAAACGTGGACCCTCGGCCGTCTCAATTTGACAGCAATCAAACACAAAAAATATATGCGCAGAAATAATAAAAGCGCAAATAAACACGCGATGGCGCTTTTATGCACGCATACGAAACATTTTTAGATGTCTTTAGAGGAAACAGACGATAAATGATGCTGTACAAAAAGACACAACAGAAGTACTTGTTTTTCACTCCGCTACGTCTGCGCGGAAGCGAAGGTGCGAAATTTTCGGCTTCCTCGCTTTGTTTACCATGTCTGCAGTATGTTTATTCATGCCTGACGGAACAAGGTATCTTGATACTTGTGCGTGAAGAGACTGAGCAACAGGATAGTGTTTTGTTCCCGGCTGTAAATCTGGGTATTGCAAAGGACACGAGAAGTTTTCGCTCTTCGCGGCGCCATCTGTTCTTCAACTGCTACACCAGTGGCGTCAAAAAATTCCTGAAGATAAGCGAGCACTTAAAGCAATGGACAAAATATATGCGCGGCACTTCGAGAAGCAGCTTATTTTTGATAGTTACTTCAGCAAAGACAAAGGCGACGTCCTACTAGATGTAAAGAAAGTGCCTCGACTTCGAAGCGGAGCAGTTCCTTCAATTTGTTTAGGGAAGCCTGGCGTAGCTCAATGATGTCGAATGCCAGGAGGAACCAGAAGACGCCAATGCGGAAGGACGGGAGGAGCTCAATTTAAATTTGTCTACAACTATACACAGTGCAGGTGCCTTTTCTTGTCCAGAGACATGCCGTAATGTAGAGAGAGAGAAAGGGAAAGAAAGACAAGGAGGTTAGCCAGTGTAAATACCAGCTGGCTACCCTGTAAATTATCAGCCTTGCCTTCGAGATGATTCTCCCAGTTATGCAGACACATAATCAGAGCTTCTCTTGTGAAATAATAAGCAGGAAACACTGGCAGGAATTCCCAATTATTATGTTTAGTGAGAATGTGGCGATTCTGCTCGCAAGAGATCCGGGTGACACGAAAAGCACCGCGAGAAACAAAGAAGCAAGCGAAGCATCTTAGCACTTGATGCGTGCTCAGATAAAAAGAGTGATAAACGTCAGATTTTCCATAAAAACTTCTTTTCGTTGTCGTCTGTCATTGCTTGAGACCACCCGAACTGCCGTTATATCGCCTTACCATTTGCTATAGTTTTTCTTTCCGTCTTATGGCGTTTTTCACTGGTCGATCTGGAGCAGGATTTTTTGCTCCACGGCTGCGAATCCGAATTTCACTGGTCGATCTGGAGCGGGTTCGCGCTTTTCACTGGTCGTTTCGGATCAACTCGCTCCGCGCCGGATCGCTCTCACTTGCTCCGCTGCCGAGGCGTGGATTCGGGCGGAAATAGGACGAAAGGATACGTCACTTCCGCTCGGTGGGGGACGGCAATCTTGGTGGCCATAGAAACATGCAGAGCGGAAGTTGATTTTTGTGATGTGTGTGTGCAGACTTCCGGTACGATCCAGCGCGGAGCATTTTCGCTCTCCGCTGGCATATTAGGGTTGGTGAATTGCGAGCGCTCGCTCCAGGATTTCGGCGGCCGCTCCAGATCGACCAGTGAAAAACGTCATTAGTTTCCGTAATTTGTTTATTTTCTGTTCCTGTGCCTTGTAAAGTTCCATGTAGGCCACCCTGCATTTGGCCTGTATAAAATAAATTAAATAAAGTGATACACGACTTGTTTCTCCTGCTAACGTCACTCCGTGAACCGCAAGAGCTATGCGCGCTACAGGCGTCAGGGCGTGCGCGGAGCAGCCGACAAGCAGGTGCCGCGAGAGAGTCCCCGCGCCTTTGCTTCTTCGATTTGTTGAGCCCGCCTCTCCGCTGCAGTTTTTCATCATTCGTAGCGCCGCCTGGCGAACACGCCGTGAAGCAGGAGCCGGCGTTTCAGAATGTGTCCCTTCCAGACGAGCAGAGTCGGCGCTCCTGTCTTATCTTACTCCGTGGGGTGGCCCAACCTCCCAGCATGGTCCCTCAGGGCGGAGTACTGAGCCCCACGCTAATCAATCTAACGCTCACAGGACTCGCCGACATCCTTCCATGTACCGTCAGGTTCTCCATCTATGCCAACAACATTTGTATCTAGACATCGGGTGTGGCACGACTTCAGCTTAGCGCGCGGCTTCAGAAGGCAGGCACTCTAACATCATCCTACCTTCGAGAACAAGGACTTCAAATATGTGAAAAGTGCACAGTGGTGGCACTTACCAGGAAAACAATGTCTCCATACGTGATATCCGTAGACGGACCGCTGACCTCGTACAAGTCACAGATTTTTGGGGGTGGTTATTGACAGAAATCTCTCCTGAACCCCTTATGTGAATTATGTGACAAGACATCTGACGGGAGTTTGCCATATGTTTAAGTTCCTAGCAGGAAAGACCTGGGGAGTGTCAGTACAATCTATGCTGAAACTGTACAGGGTCCTCGTTATTGGATTTCTGCGGTACAGCCTACCGGTCATCTCCAACACCTGAAGAACAAACCTGAATTTAATCCAAGGCATCCAAGCCCAAGCCCTCAAGATATGCCTTGGTCTACTGTGGAGCGCTTTAACGAGAGAAGTTCTTGCAGTCACTCAAGATTACACTATTAGAATGCATATTGCCATGGAAACAATGCGTGTACACATATGACACTCCACCCGAACACCTACCCACCACCTCGCAGGTCTCCCAGTAGAGAGGCCCCATACGAGATTCAGTGCAACTGTCCTTGTGCACCGTGCCTGTCTTACGGCAGGGTGCGCACCTGCGGAAAGAACTTCGATTCCTCTATGGTGTGTGAGCCGTACTTAAGTGAATCTCACAATCCCAGGACTCCAGAAAAAGTCGGACTTACCGCCATCTGCACTGAAGCAATTTTGCTTACTGTTTTTGTATGAGAAATATAGCAGCTGCTCACACGTATATACTGACGGCTCAACTACACCAGCCAATTCTGGGGGCGCTGTAGTCATCCCAACAATGGGAATAACTCAACGGTTCAAGACTTCCCATATCACCGCGTCTACAGGTGCAGAGCCCGCAGCTCTCCGCAGTCCGCTTAATGTGATAAATGAGAGCCCTGCGAAATGGGCATACTTCTGCGATTCAAGACCGGCCTTACAATGTGGACAGTCGTTTCTCCAACATGGAAGTCGCGATCAGCTGACATGGGAAATCGTGGAACTTATCCCTCACTTGAGAGAAAAAGGCCATATCTCTTTTCAGTGGATACCAGGCCATTACAGTATCATTGGAAATGGTGACGCAGATAAGGCAGTTTGGATGTCAAACCTCCCGCTCAAGACTCCACCTTAAAATAGTGGAGGTGACCGAAATGTTGTTGCTAGGAAACTTTAGTCTGCCAACTTGATTGATATCTACAGATATAACACTATAGACTTTTACATGCCAGAATCACAATCTTATTAAGAAGCAGGCCCTAGTGGGGGACTCTGGATCAATTTTGGCCGCATGCTGTTCTCTAACGTGTACCTAAACGTAATTACACGAGAGTTCTTACATTTTAACCCCCATCTAAATGCTGCCTCCATGGCCGAGGTCGAACCCGCGACCCAAGTCCAGCAGCGCAACGTCACAGCCACAGAGCTACTGCGGCGGGTGTTGGTAGATCTCTGTGAAGACCCCTGTATGACCTGAAGATTACATTTGCAAATGTTTATCGCCCTTCAAGAGTTTCTTCACGACTGAAGCTGCTCTTAGTTTTTCACTTTGCAGTGTCTCTATAGAACTGTTTTAATGTGAAGCATTATTCTCCAAGTGCAGCAACGTTTTTTAGTGCAGTGGTGGTGGTGCGGGATATATCGCGGTCTTGGTGGGCCGATCCGGGCGACAGTGCAGTCTAAAATGATGTGCCACAGGGGCAACTGGGAGCGTGCTTCTGGGTATGTGTCACTACATGGTGCTTGCTGATCCGTGGAACATGTATTGCTTTAAATCTTGCCATTACAAACATTTTCCTGACTTCTGAATATAAACCCTACAGCATTAAATCTCTACATAAGCGTTTGTGACCTAACATTTACATTAAACATGCAACCATTCTTTACAAATCATGAATGTTTTGCGTTCCGCGCAGATGTCAGCTGCGGTTGAGCCTGCCAAATTTCTTTGAAAGGCACAAAAAACAAGACTTTACTATTGATGCAATACTTTACAAATTTTCATAAAGTAAAAAAATAAAAGGCAAATACAGACAGGTTGCTTTATTCCGCAGTCACTTACTGTCATCGACTAAGGCATGATATCTGCATTTGGGAACTAAGCAACATGTATTTACTGCCATCTTGCGCTACACCGACAGAGGAATGGTGAAAAGGCACCAGCTTGCATTAATTTCAAGGCCTTGGGTGCAAAAGTTCCCATGTAATGTGCAGCTTATCGTTCACCACGTAACCGTCCCGTTCAAGATCTTCCAAGAGAAGCGAAGAATCGGGAAAGTATGCTGTTCGGTTACTTGACGTGGCAGGTCGACCAAAATATTCGAGACCCTGGCAAGGTGTATTCACAAGCTGACACTGTTTATCTGTCGATTCATTTGTGACACTCAGCCGTGTGGATTTATGGAAAGGCCATGGTAGAAATTCGTCAATTACTCCCTTGTGGAGCTGAATGCACGTGTACAGCTGCACTGAGTTGCCACTTTTTTTAATATAAATAGCTGGCGACATGCAGTAGCCAGAGAGGTATATCCGGTCGGCATAGTAAGTCTGAGAGCCATCTTCCAGCGCCAATCTTTTCAGCGACTTGACTCCATTGATAAAAAATGTATAACGCTTCAAATTTTTAGTGCCGAATGCAAGAAGTTTCAGTTGTTGGTCTGTTACTTTCTTATCACATTCTTTCATGGCAGCCACGCGAGCTTCATATGTGGTCATATTTTCACCTATTCTCTTTATGGCTCGATCGAGTTCTTTTCCAAAAGTCTCGCTCAGTCTGCTTACACTGCAGGAAATACTCTTAAGATCCGACGATAACTGTAGTTTCAATTGCTCATGGAGGTTGTTCATGACACGCTCATTCTTTTGCAACATTTCTGATGTCTTCTGGGCTTCCGCATTCATAGCTTTGTTCAGTGCTTCGTTTAAAGTGCTCATTTCTTCTACAAGTTGGCTTCTGTTGAAGGGCACATCAGCTTCTGCGACCAAATTATTATTGTCTCCTTGAATAGTAGGCATGTCATTTGTAGACTGGGGAGTAGCATCCTGGCTGGTGGTGTTTTCCGATGGCTGTGGCAACATTTCTTTCAATGTGTTTATACAGTGGTGCAGCTCGTTGGTTCTATCAATTTGCACTCTATTTTCACAAGACAAACTGTCAAGTCTCTCTTTCATTTCGCCCACCCTCTCTTCAACGGTTGCCTTCAAAGCCAACAATATTGCTTGCTGATCATTGCATCTCGTCGTCTCCGGTCCGGCACCTTTGTTAAAAGCGACGTAGTCTTGGCAGTTGCTTCGCAGATGTGCCCGCACGCTGCGACGGCGGACGACGGCTGCGCAGCGAGGACAACAGGTGGAATGGTGGTCACAATCCTGGTGAAAGTGCTTGCAGATCTCTGAAGCAGCCACCACACTCTCGCAACCGTATTCCTTATTCCAGCAGTGGACCTGTAAGAATAATAAAATCACACTGAATAAATCTTTACACACTTTGCCAATTAGCATTGTGCCTCCATTTCCAGGCATGAAAGAACACCTCAATGTTTTACAATTTTTTGTCGAATTATGATTGGGGGAAACCTGAAGTTTTATACAGGGTGCTTCAGTAAATGCATTTGAACGAGAAGAAAGGGCACTGAGGGACCCAATATTTATTAATTATAAGAAGCCAACAAACAATGACACCAAGGACAACATAGGGGAAATTACTTGTACATACCAACTGAATTATAGAAATGATAAATTCATGGAAATGAAAATGGATGAAAAACAATTGGCCACAGGTAGGGAACGATCCCACGTCTTCACATTACGCGTGCAATGCTCTTACCATTGAGCCACCACGGCGCCGTTTTCCCATCCACTTTCTGGGGTATTTATGTTTTACAACTAGAACTAACCCTGGGAGTGTTAGCCCTGGGAGTGTACACAGCAGGCACACCACAAAAGGGAGGAGCTTTGTGCCGGTCCTCACTGTCTTGCATGCATAATCTTGTGAACGGCACTTAAACTTCGCAGTTCGATATCTTGGAGTACGGATGCACTATAAGAATTCTGCCAAATGAAACTGTGTAGAAACACAATTGTGTTTAACTTCTGAATACAAACGTGCCTGCTGACTGCAGCCCCTAAAAAGATAATTATTCAATTTTGGTTAATTAAGCCACCAACATCAATATTTACCACCTCATTCTGTGTCCCCCTGGGCACATAACCTTACTGTAGTGGTGGTCTTCACGTACATCTAAGCACCTAATTTTTAAAAAAAAGCTGTCGACTTAACTTTGATCACCCTGTATATAAAGCTAGAGCGCAGATTGTCTTTTTGAAAGCATAAGCAGGCTTCTTTATATTCTCTTACAGGATGTTTTAATGCGATAGCATCAAGAGCTCCGTGTCGCAGAAAATCCGGCGTTGACAACCGGTGTCGGTGTATGATGACAGCTGGGTGGCGGAGAAAACATCCCCAACCACACAGGCCCTCCGAATATATTTCGGTACATGTATATGTTCTATCATTAATGTTGCTCATACCTTGTCTTGCATTCTTGGCAAAGCTATTCCTCGGAATTTTGAGAATGACAATCCGCAAACAAATGTCATGAAACAAAACACCCACAGTGCATGCCTTGTATGTTAAATCTTCTGAGACTGAAATATTAAAAGTACGAAACAAAAACGGAAACCTGAAAATTATGCAATTTTGTTGGCACAGCTGTGCAATATCTCTGGGATCGCCCCACGCAAGTGGCCGCGTTTCTACCAGAAAGCTCGCCTTCGTGCATAGCGTTCGCTGCCAGTGTTTCACGGTAACCACTACAGTTGCTTAAACTGCAGTTGTCGGGAAGCGTGAGAAGCAGTCAGGGATCTTTGAATGCTATCGTGTTCCACTCTTAAAAGCGAAGCTAAAGCGTCCTCCCAATTTTTTTCTTGTGCGTAAGTGAGAGCACTAACAAAACAAGCAACAGAGCTTCCAATGAGACTGCCATGCTGGTTCAATCACATTTCTTGGAAAGCCCTGCCCTATTGTGTGGGTGGGTTTGGCTCATTATGATCCGTGCACCAGCAGGATTTGGCCCATTTTTTATTTGAAATATGACCTGCACACATGGTTCGCTAGCATTATTTGACCAATTTCATTGTGGTGCTTTTACTAGAAGCTGCCTTGTTTTTCTGGATTTAGCTCATTTTACCACATATTTATTGCTGTCAGGGCAGAGAGCAAATAAGTGCAAAGTCGGATCGAAGCGGGCTGTTTGGGCAGTGCTATGTTGTTATTAATGAGGTTAAGTGGCGGTAACCACCACAATAGAAAAATTCAGCATGTCCAGTATTCAGGTAAATGCAGGCGAGCAGGTCATTTTGCCTGGTGGAGGTGTAAATCTGAACGGCCCGCATGGTGCAGCCACCTGGTGGCACTGAAGTCAACCAGCCAAACACAGAGCTCATATTGCTGTAACCAACTGTAAAACATTTAAAAAGACAGCATTTCACGATTATTCTGCACTGTGGAAAATTTACGCCAGCAGCAAAGTATAATTGGTTGTAATTAATGCAATTCTTTAAAATGTTGCCCGCTTATGGCTCACCTGTTTGCATCGTTGGCCGTGTACAATGCTTTCTACCACTTGCTTAAAGGGACCCTGCAAAACTCTAGATTTGAGCGCTCTCTAGGCTTTTTTAGTAGAACAAAGCCTGCACGCCCATGCTGAAAATAGCACTTTCTACCGTGTGAGCAACGGCCTCTCTTATTACTTCAGACCAAGGCAAATTTCGATCTTCACAACCAATGCACTGGATGCTGTTGTTGATAGTTTTCTTTCCTGTTGGGATATGTGTGATGGGTTCGATCTTTTGAAACATGATTGAGAGCGCAGCCAATTAAACGCGCAAAAGTGCGGGTACTTTTTTTTCTTCTCATATTTCGTAAGCTTCCTTCAGAGACTGAAAAAATAATGTTAATGATAATGTAATTAAAACATTATTGGTTGTTTCCGAGCATGCTCTACAACTTTTAGATTGTGACTTACGCTCACAGTGGCGCCACCTGTGCACATGACACATGCATGATCAATCCTCTACACAAGGATAAAAAAGTAGGGCGCAACATTTATTAATGCATTAGAAGGCTTATATGCTAAACTTCTGATACAGCTAGGGGGTCCTTCAGTTCTACAGTCTTATCTTGCAATCGTGCTCGCTCCCGAATTGTAGTGGGCCTGCTGATGTGCAAAGTGGTGGGCGCTAATTGGCATCCCTGTCTCGCTGCTCGAGTCTCTTCACGCCATTTCTGGAACCTACGTATCGAACGCACGTCAAATTTCTCTAACAAATTGCATACGTGTAGCCTTACAACTTGCGATGAGCACAAGGTTTGAGTTTTATCGGTTAGCGCAACCACATGCACAAGATTTTCGAGCGACGGCGACAAGCGACAGATTTTGTCATCGCAGAGGGCAGATCCATCGCTGTTGCTTCGCCAGTTTTCAGCCAGCCAGAAAATTTGCCTTGTCGCCCGCAAGTACACGTGCCAATGCCGCCAGGGACAGCCTGACTGTGAAAACAAAATTGCAGCAACCAGTTTACCTTCTTTGATTTTAATTCGGTCTTGTAGCTTGCTCTGTGCCATGACAGCAAGAAATAGTAAACTCTGCTGTCGCTTCGTCTCATCTCAAACCGACGACAAAATATCAGCGTTGTCTTGTCGTTATTATTGACGACAAGTATCAGCATTGTCTTGTCGTTATTATTGAGATCAGTTGTTTCTTTTTGCACTGTTGGGACTGAGACATCACCAAGAGCCGCAAAAGTGTTTTGAGTTTTGCTCACTAGATGGCACCATGGAATTTTACAGCGTGTTTACATACAAGCCATAAAATTAGAACTGTTGAAGTGTGGAGAGAAATGATACGCTTGGGGAACTACAAAATGAGTTCAGTGCAGGCAACGCTTAACATGTTTGTACTAACTCAGTGCAGATATTTCAATAGCTCAGAACGGACCTTTATAGATAGCATTTCAAGATAATAAGGGAACCTATGACAACGTGGAATTCTTATGGGATATTCTCAAGCACGAATGAATAGGTGACGATTTCGTGGAGCTGCTGTGGGACACATATAGAAACAACCGAGCTATGGGAAGGCCAGAAATGCAATGAAGTGGTGGAAATTCACCAAGGACTGAAGCAAGGATGTCCTCTGTCTCCATTGTTGTTCATGCTTTATGTTAAGGGCATAGAAGGACGACTGGAAAACAGTGAATTAGGGTTTGATTTATCTTCAATTAGTAATGAGCAAATGGTGCAACACAAGGTCCCTGGACTGATGCATAGTGCTACTACCAGACTATACAAGAGATTTACAGAGACTTGCGCATATGTGTGGGAACACAGCAACAAATCTAGGTCTTAAGCTTCGTACAGAGAAATCAAGCATTATGATCCTTAATGAAGACTCGAGTCATGAATTGCTATCAGTTCAACAAGTCATACCTACAGTCAAGCAGTATAAGTAACTGGGCGTATACATAAACAAAAGAAGACTGACTGATTGAAACACCCGCCAAGATTATCCGAATATGAAGAAGCAGAAAGAAGCAATATTGAAAGAGAGAACTTTGGGGCTATAACAACTATGAGGTGGTGAATGTGAATCTGGAAAAGAATAATGGCACCAGTGCTAACATTTTCAAATGCCATTCTGTGCTTAAAGTCAGATATTTTGTTGGGGCTAGAAGTTAACCATACATCAGTAGGCTAGTTATTGTATTTGGGAGCCCACGGTAAAACCACAAATGAGGTAGTGCAGGGTGACAAGGGTTTGGCCCCTCTTGAAGGCAAAATTAGTTTTGAAGACTCAGAAACATGGATGAAAATAAATGGGTGGCTACAGAATAGAGGAAGGGGTCAAGAAAGTTGGCAACCAAGTACAGGGTAAATTAAAGTGTAAATAGAAAACCAGGAGTCATCCGAACGAAAGTGAGAAAAACAAGCACAGTAAATTGGATGCAAAGAATGGAAATGAAAAGACCATGGATAATTACAAAAATGACACGAAATTAGAAGGGAAAATCTGTACTGTAACACGGAAGGGCAGTGCCTTGCTATTTTATATGAGGCTCGAGCTAATTGCCCGAAGACAAAACATACGAAAGCAAATATGCACAACAAGATGAGGCATGTGTCTGCTGCAGCAAAAGTCTGGAGACGACTCAGCACATCCTAACGGAATGCGAAGGTAATCACCCAGTGAAACCTACAGGTAATGTAGACCTTCTAGAAGTGCTTGGATCTAAAGTGGGTGGCATCATCAACCAGTCAGCAATCGAGATAAGCAAGAGATGTTACATTGATGGATAAAAAGCAGGGAAGAGATTTTTTGCAATCGGATCTGTTACAGGCATAGGTAGCGGCACGATGTCGATATAAAAGTTCTGAGGAAGAGAAAAAATGATTAAGGAGATGTTACACAAAAATGCTAGAATGAAAAGCACGTACAGTATACCTCAAGCAGGCTAGGTGACTGTGTCACCACCCTTTTCAAACGAGCCAATAAATCATCATCAGCGACGGCATGGAACAGATTTCCACTGGCGATGACAGCATAGTAAAGGTAGATCAAATACACCTTGGTCAAAACATTGGCTTCGTGGTACGTTTGCGATTTCTTTACGGGCGCACAATTGCAATTATTGGGGCAATAATGTAAATTCGTCGCTACAATTTTCGTGATTTTGCGTTCATGATATTCTTACGCAGCGGAATATGGTTACGGGCGTAACTAAATTACTGGCGGCATTAGCGAGTTTTATGTTCACTCTCTTACAGCTCTGACAGTAATAAAGGATTGTTATTGTTAAAATCGCACGCTCCCAGTGTGCTTTCTGCAACTCTTCATGAAAGTGAACTTGCTTCTTACCTTCCGCTTCAACAGGTTCTCCAAAGGAAAGTCTCCCCACTGAACATCTTCATCAAGAAAAGCGTCACCGTCCAGTGGGCAGGAGTGCTGGTCGTCGACCACGCACTGCTCGTAGCAGGTTTTGCACAGCACGTGTCGACACGGCAGAAAGACGGTCACTCTGGGCAGCAAACCACATCCGTCGCATATTCTGTGCGCCGGAACGGGCTCGGCAAAGTACAAAGGTCTCCAGTCCAGTTCCTGTGAAAATCCGAAAACAGTGTACCGCTGAGTTTGAAAAGCCATGGGACACGGCGCATCCGTTGACGTCGTTCCAACTGTTTTGCGGAAACTTCAAAAACTTCAATAACGTCAAATAGCGAGTAAAGATCGTAAACCACCTGTAGACGCAGCCTGCTGTTCTGCGGGCGATGATGATGATGATGTTTATTGGTGTTCCATTCGAAGCAGGGCACCGACATTTAAATAGTAACGTTGAGCTAATAATGATTTATATACATCTGTTGCAGTTTAGTAATTTGCATATTTATTTGTAATCTTATCTTCTTTTATTAAAAAGATCTGTGGTCAGGCTCCTGCAATCGCTTCTGCCGCGTTCAGGCAGCAAGAGCATCGCCTTTGAGATTTAAATTTGTCAACCACAGGAGCATTGCTGAAACGACTCTGGCTCTATCAATATCATGCCTGGATTTTAAATAAAGTTTTCCAACGTTCCTTGCTTATCTAAACAGGCAACTAGTTAATGATTCAATACGCTTTCAATTCTAGCGCTTCTGGAAGGAGGACTTTTCCTATGGGTCTTGCTGGGTGAAAATTTTAGCATATTTCATTACTGTCTGCTGAGTCGTCTCCAGACTTTTGCTGCTGGTGGCAAATGCCTCATCTTTATGCCAATATTGGCTCCAGTGTGTGTTTTGTCATTTTGGCTGCGTATAACCGTATCTCGGAGGCCATAGAAATTTCGGTTTCGTTTTTTCGACCAGTAGCGTTGCTGTAGCGTTGCATGTGCACGGTGGGTGGTTGGTTCCATATGCATCACCGAGTGGTTTCATGCGGCTGCTTACGCCGCTGTTTACACATATTGCGACCACGAGCGCACGAAGCTCTTGTTTCACGTTAAGCCACAATTGTATTTAATTTAGAGTTGCTATATTTAACGCTGTATACTTACCGCAACTGATAATTCTATATCGTGTGCCAAATTTTACTAATTGTAATACATGGTAGGCAAAAGGGTATCGTAAGTAAAACTTGCGTCATGTCCTTTCGACATCCCACACAGTTGTCCTGGTTGCAGGAAGGAAAGTACCTACACTTGCTTCCCCTGTCAAAATTGGGGGGGGGGGGG